>NC_132892.1:30113006-30123006 GCF_030463535.1 Salminus brasiliensis
TGTGAAAACACTTTTCCTACCCCCCCCCCAACCCCATATCCCCCACTTCCTGCCAGTCTAGGGGATCAAACGGGTGACCTTCTGGTCCCAAGCCCTCTTGTCTAACCTTTAGGCCACGGCTGTAACGGGACCCCAACTTCCAAACAGTCCCACCTTCAACCCATCAGTCCTCAGAACATTACTCCGAAAGGGGAATAATTAGGGGTCATCCGTTCTAGCAGTGAAGTCCTCACCACTGGGAGAGCTCATTAAGTTGTACCAAGTTGACCTTCTGGTCCCAAACCCACTTCTCTAACCTTTAGGCTGCAGCTGCCCCCACCAGCGGCACGGCTGTGTGGTTTCTCACACTGTAAGCCGCCTAAAACTCAGCCTCTAGCTACTGCTGGTGTTGTTAGCGATGCTAATGCCCTGAGATTAATGAACACCTCCACACGGCGTTGATGTAGACATGTCGTTAGCAGTTAGCAGGATTAGCTTCCATTGTGTGCTAGCTACATTAGCCACGTAGCTCCAGAGCAAAACTAACGATGCAGATTTCAGACACCAAACATGCCTGTCTGTCACTTTTAGCATTGTAGCTACAATGTAGGGACAAAAGTATTGGGACACCTGCTCATTCATGGTTTCTATTCATGGTTTCCTCTGAAAAAACTCTCTACTGTCCAGGGAAGGTTTATTACTAGATTTAGAAGGAGCATTGCTGTGAGGATTTGATTGCAGTCAGTGGCAAGAGCAGCATCAGTGTAGTCAGCATATTGGATGATCACAGTTTCTTCCACTTTATACCCCTCTAGCCCACACCTGGCATTATTAGGCAGCATGGTGCCAATAGGTTCATTAGGTTCATCTGCTCCTGCAGAGAGTCCGACTGTATTGGCAGTGCTTCTCTACAGGGACTAGACAAGCTGTGTCAAGCTGTGTCAGCAATGGGGGCAACCTAAAGTAGCTGAAAGCATTCATTAAAAGGAGTGTCATGTTAATCTGACAACATTCAGCAATACCGGACCTTGCTTGTTATGATTCCTGTGAATTCCGTGAGAAATTAGCTTGATAAAAGCCCGAAACCCAGAGAAGCCAAAAAGACAGCAATCACTTGTGTGGGAGGGCAGCAGAGTACCAGTTAAAAATACCGTTCAACCCCCATCAAACTGGATAAACCATGAAGCAAGGGGAACAGTGGCGGAATGCAATCAAATTCTTACAGCAATGCTCTGTAAAATCTAGTAGAAAGCTTATCCTTGATTTCAGAAGAAACCGTGAACGAATGAATGAATGTCCCAATACTTTTGACCTTTGGTTCACTGATTTTTGGCTATTTTACACTGATAAATCACACTTGAGCCCCCTTTAGTCAGACTGACCAAGTTGACAAATACACAAGCGATTATCTGCTCGAGTTAAAGGCAGCTGGACTCGACAGCGATTCCTCCAAATGACCAAAGATCCAACGGCCCATGGACAGCGGGGACGTGTAGTCGGGAATGTCTAACAGCTAACTGAGGCCCAAATCTCACCTGTTTAGAGGATAAAGCCTCATATGTGAGATCACAGAGTCGAGGGAATGCTCTTAGCAGAGTTTTCCACTGTTTTCAGACTCATTTAGATGACTGGCTCATCCAGATTTGCCTGCTTTCCAGTTATTCAAACTTAGCATGTCGCTAAACTCGCAACTACAGTGGGCTAGTCTTTTCCCCACCAGCTAAACTGCTGAAGTCTGGATCGGTGTATATATGTAAATTTGTTGGATTTGTCACATCACATTCCACATTTTCATAAATTAAGTGGATTACAGCGCCACACACTGGCCTTTTGCCCCTGAGTTTTGGGGGTTGGGGGGATGGGGGGTGCATTTTTACCCCTGGTTGTTTCTGAGGCTGGGTGAGGCTCCTATCTGCTGCTGGGAGGAAACACTGCCTGCAGTGAATGTGTGTTTTCAGTGGACACAAAATTGCAGGTAAACCAAGCCAAGATGCACTTAAACTATTTGAATTCACCCCTCGAGGACGCGCTGTCCAGCGGAAGTGGTGTTTCCTTCTGTGTGTGTGTGTGTGTGTGTGTATACACTTCCATTCATTTTGCTTCTGAAGCTCTAATTACAATGTGGGGGAACACTCTGTGTGTGAGTCTGTTCCAACAGGCCGGTGCTCTTGTAGTTCCCATGAGAATCAGTACGCACACACACACACACACACACACACAGAGAGAGAGATTTGGTTTTAGGTTGATATATATACACATAATATATGGACAAAAGTATTGGGACACTACATCCTATTGTAAATCCATAGGTATATATATGGAATTGGTCTCTCTTTGCAGCCATAATAGCTTCCACTCTTCTGGGAATGCTTGATAGATTTTGAGAGATTTTGTGTGTCTGTGGGAATTTTTGCCCATTCATCCAGAAGAGCATTTGTGAGGTCAGACAGACCGACGTTGGACGAGAGGGCCTGGCCCGCAATCTCGGCTCTAGTTTATCCCAAAGGTGTTGGATGGGGTTGAGGTCAGGGCTCTGTTTAGGCCAGTCAAGTTCTTCCACACCAGACTCACCACCCAACCATGCTTTTATTCTGGAGCACAGTCAGTCATGCTGGAACGTAAAAGGGCCTTCCCCAAACGGTTTCCACAAAGTTGGAAGCAAACTACTGTCCAGAATGTCCTGAAATGCTGAAGCATTAAGACTTCCCTTCACTGGAACTAAGAGGCCTATAGGCCAACACCTGAAACACAACCTCGTAGCATTATCCCTCCTCCACCAAACGTTACAGTTGGCACAGTGCAGCCAGGCAGGTAACTAACGTTCTCCTGGTATTCGCCAAATCCATTGTGACTTGTCCATCACACTGCCAGATAGAGGTGCGTGATTCATCACTCCACAGAACACATTCCCACTGCTCCACTGAGTCCAGTGGCGGTGTGCTTTTTAGAACCTCCCATTCTTTCACTAATGTGTGTAAGAAAGGCAGACTGCAGGACTAGGGGTTGGATTTTACACACCTGTGGTAACGGGACTATATAAAACACCTGGATTCAATGATTAAGTGGGGTGTCCCAATACTTTTGTCCATATATATACTGAGGTGAAAGTCTCAGACACTGCTTCAGTCCTTAATTAAGTCCCATTATAGGTGACTAAATCTCCGAATGAGACTCAGGCCTTATCCAGGAGTGGAATTAAGTGTCTGTGTGAGTGTGTGTGTGTGTGTCAGCAGTAAGTAACTCGGCTCTCTACACGCTTTATAAGAGCAGAACAGGACAGAACAGTGTCTTGGAGCTGAATTGTGTCATCGGTGTGTGCTAGCGTGTTAAGCTGAGGCTGGTTTACCGTCAGCGCTGCGTGGGAAGAGCGCTCATGTTTTTGTTTTACCACAGAAAAAAGAGCAAAATAACAGCCCATCCCTTTCTGCCTTTCTTTTTTCTCTCTTTTATTGAAGTCCTGACTCCTTCCATGGGGTTGGGAGGGGGTGGGGGGTAGATAGAGAGAGAGAGAGAGAGAGAAAGGGAGAAAGAACGGGAGAGAAAGAGAGAGAGAGAGAGAGAGAGAGAGAGAGAGAGGCATGGGGTACAGGGTCCAAACAATACAGCAAATAAAGTGGAAAAGAGGAAGAAAAGAGACGAAGAGAGAAAACTGATCAAAGCTAATGTGAGATAAGGGGAGAGAGAGAGCAAGAGGAAAGGAAGAGAGAGGGCGAGAGAGAAAGAGATTAGAAGAGTGTTGAGAAAGAGAAAGAGAAAGAGAGAGAGGGAGAGAGAGAAAGAGCTGAAAGAGAGAGAGAGAGCAGAAAGAAAAAAAGAGAGAGGGCGAGAGAGATAGAGAAAGAGATTAGAAGAGTGTTGGGAAAGAGAGAGAGAGAGAGCAGAAAGAAAGAAAGAGAGAGGGCGAGAGAAAAAGAGATTAGAAGAGTGTTGAGAAAGAGAAAGAGAGAGAGAGAGAGAGAGAGAGAGCTGAAAGAGAGAGACAGCAGAAAGAAAAAAGAGAGAGGGCGAGAGAGATAGAGAAAGATATTAGAAGAGTGTTGGGAAAGAGAGAGAGAGAGTGAGAGAGAAAGAGAGAGAGAGCAGAAAGAAAGAGAGAGAGAGAAAGAGATGGAAGAGAGAGAGAGGGACAGAGAGAGAGAGAGAGAGAGAGAGAGAAAGAGATGGAAGAGAGAGAGAGGGAGAGAGAGAGAGAGAGAGAAAGAGATGGAAGAGAGAGAGAGGGACATAGAGAAGAGAGAGAGAAAGAGATGAAAGAGAGAGAGAGAGAGACAGAGAGAGAGAGAGTGAAAGAGATGAAAGAGAGAGAGAGAGAGAGAGAGAGAGAGAGATGAAAGAGAGAGAGAGAGAGAGAGACAGAGAGAGAGAGAGAGAGAGAGAGAGAGATGAAAGAGAGAGAGAGAGGGACAGAGGGACAGAGAGAGAGAGAGAGAGAGAGAGAGAGAGAGAGGATGTCATACCCAAAGTTGGCTAATTGGAAAAGGCTTGGGGCTACGGCACTTTGTTTAAATCCACACACACACACACACACACACACACACACACAGAGTCTAGTGTGGGAACTCCGTCTGTTCCCAGATGATTGTACCTGTCTACGCCCCCCCAGGGTGACCCACCAACAGGTTCAGACAGGACAAAGAGCAGTGACCACTTATGTTACATCACTGTCCTGACTTGACCTCCATTCACACACACACACACAAGCCTGTCTCCAGACAGGTGATCCAGTGTCACTGATCCAATAAGGAAACCTGTGATGAGTCAGAACACACACAGCAGTGTGGCTCACTCTGGCGTAGTGCCATTGGGTCATCCTATATTGTTTGACCAGGGGTGTCTACACTTTTGCACAGGGCTGTTTTCTGAAGAGGGTACAGGCAGTGACAGTTGGGTGTGTTTAAAGAGCCCTGTTCTGGTTCTGGTCCAGCCAAGCCACCCATTTAGAATTCACTGCTTTTGTGATGTCACAAAAATACATGCATTTACATGAACGTGATAAGCCCCGCTCACTGCTTGGCCAAAAGTTTGTGGACACCTGAAATTGAGAATAATAATAGGGAGTTAGTTTTCCCTCCCCTGCAGTAACAGCCTCTAGTTTTTTGCAAAGGCCTTACACTAGATTTTGGTACATTGCTGTGAGGATATGGCGTGCTGCCTAATGTAGCTAGCTATCAAAATATAGCTACATAGTGCTAGAGCTGACTACAAACATGGCAGAACTGTTACATTACACTGTACTGTGTATGGGCGGAGTTAAACTGCGGTAGGCTGGATGATTGCATATGAGATGTGAGTGCTGTGTTTTTTGTGACCTTGCTACTGTGCTATTAAGACATATGTATGTAAATGATCTCTGTTCTGATTGGTTGCCTTGCATTGGGCTTCATTCATTAAGCAGTCTTCAGATGTGAAGGGGCGGAGCTAAACTGCTGCGGGCAGAATCATTGGATAGATGTAAGGGTCATGATTATTGTGACATCACAAAAGCTGTGCAGACAGACTGTTTGTTTTTTCACTGTACCTTTAAGACTGATCTATGTAAATGATCTCTGTCGTGATTCGCTGGCTTATATTGTGCCCTTCTGAAAGCTGCCCAGGCTGTAAAATCCCTCATAACTTCAAAGTGAGTGGGCGGAGCTAAAGTGATGGTTGGATATACAGTATGTAAGTGTGATGGTTTTTATGACATCATAAACGCAGTGAATTCCAAACAGACTGTTGTTGTACCTTTAAGACCAATGTATGTAAATGAGGACTGCTCTGATTAGCTGCCTTGTATTGTGCCTTTCTGAAAGCATCTTTTTAACTTTTGAGTAAGTGGGCGGGGCTAAACAGCTAATTGGTTGGTAATATAAAAGTCCAGCAGCTTAGTTTCCATGTATGGCCTGCTCGGACTGGGGACGGAAGCTTTAACGATGTTTACGCACAACATCAAACACCTTCATCAAAGCTTTGGTGTTTTTAGAGCAGACAGATTTTACCAGGTACGCTCAGTTCTTCCCAACTTGGACTATGGCTTTAGGCTCCTCTGGGAACATGACTTTACATGAGTTGACCAGCATGAGCTCATGCTCTCTTTGTACCTGCTCTGGATTTGGGCATTTCCATGGTCATGGTAACAACACAGAGTGCCGTGGTTACTCAGGTGTGTTAGGTGGGTGTTTGCCTGGGATTCCTCTCTTTTCAGACAGACTAAACAGAGTCCTCACACCTGGGTGTATCCACATACTGATTCATCACCTCCACCATCGTAATGAAGAAGACTGGATCTTTAGCTATGAATTATTCAGTAACTGCTATAAAGTATTCATTAACTACCATATAATTAGCATCTTCTATAAACGATTCACTTTCTACTATAAATGACTCAAAAAAACGTCTATCTAATCTAATTATTCAGAATCTACTATAAAACTGTCACTAACTACTACAACCACTAACAGCATTATTTAGTATATACGAAATTATTCAGTGTCTACTATTAACGATTCAGTAACTCCCATATAATTAGCATATACTATAAATGATTCAGTATCTACTATTAATAATTCAGTATCTATAAATGATTCAGTATCTACTATTAATAATTCAGTATCTATAAACTATTCAATGTCTACTTGAAATATTCAGTAACCGCTATAAATGATTTAGTAACTTCCATGTAATTAGTATTTTCTATAAATTAAACAAATATAAATATATTATTTATATATTTTATATGAATACTACAAATATTTAGTAACTATCATAAATTATTAGTATTACATATATATTATTCAGTATCTACTATAAATGATTCAGTGTCTACTTTAAATGACTCTGAATCTACTGTTAATTGTTCTGTCATACTGAAACTACCATACATTATTAGTATATTCTATACATTATTTATGTGTGTATGTCTATGTGCATATGTGTGTATATGTATATATATGTGCATGTGTGTATGTATGTGTATATGTAGATATGTGTGTATGCATGTGTAAATGTGTGCATGTATGTGTGTATGTATGTGTATATATGTTTGTATGTGTATATATGTGTGTATGTATGTGTATATATGTTTGTATGTGTATATGTGTATATGTATGTGTATATATGTGTTTGTATGTGTATATGTGTGTATGTATGTGTATATATGTGTTTGAATGTGTATATGTGTGTATGTGAATGTGTGTATGTATGTGTATATATGTGTTTGTATGTGTATATGTGTGTGTATGTGTATATGTGTGTATGTGTATATATGTGTTTGTATGATTGTATGTGTGTGTATGTATATATGTGTGTATGTGTGTATGTATGTGTGTGTTATGAATTTTATATTTATTTTATAAAACTAATCCAGTTCACATGCCACACCTGACAGCTGTAGGAAAGATTCTGTGTGTGTGTGTGTGTGTGTGTGTGTGTGTGTGTGGTAGAGACACACCCCGTCCTGAAGGCTGCTGTTTACTCTGAGTGTGTGCGTATATGTGTGTGTGTGTGTGTATGATGTCTTGCCAGCAGACTGACAGTCAGAGTGACGCTAACCACCTCTTCTGATTCATCAGCCTAGTGCTAATACCTGTCAGTCAAAGCTGAATGCTGCATATTATGGTGAATCCTTTGTACAGGCTAACCACAGCATGCACTTAACATGCTGTAGGTCTGCTGTGGTGTGTGTGTATGTGTGTGTCTGTACATTACATCCGCTGTGTCTTGTGCGCCTGTTCTTATTTCTTCTGGCTTCAGTCCAGAATGAAAGGCAGAACCAGCTCCAGAGCTCAGTCTGGCCTTTACACTGTAGATCTACTGAAAATGATGCAGTAACCTGATTCCACAGCGTTTTCTTCAGTAACTCAGCTCAGTTTAGTCAAACGTTTACTAACTCACATTAGTGAGCGTTAGTGAGGTCAGGATGTTGGATGATCTCTGTACTGGATAGGGCACCATTCATCATTCCAGCAAGTACAGTTAGCTCCACTGCTCCACAGCTCAATGCTGCTGGGGGGTGGGGGGGGCTTAATACCCCTCTAGCCCACGCCTGGCATTAAACAGCATGGTGCCAATAGGTTCAGTATGTTGATCTGCTCCAGAGAGTCCTAATATTCTATGGGCAGTACTTCTCTCCAGGGACTTAAAGTAGCTGAATGCAATCATTAGAAGGGGTGTCCAGAAACATTTGGACATATAGTGTGTTTGTAATTGTAGTGAAAGCCGTGGTCTCTCGGAGTGTGAATTTATCAGCTCTGAGCTGTGGAGCCCGTCCTGATGTAAAACTGCACAGTAATTAAAGAGCTGGTAATTCATCTCTCAGCGCCACCTCGTCGTCCAGCGGCCTGCTCGCTCCAACACTTCTGCACAACCAACATGTGTGTGTGTGTGTATGTCGGAGTGGTGGGATCGGGGCAGCCAGCCAATCACAACAGTCAGAGAGACCACGGGAGACTGTGAGGAATGTAGCTTAAAATGCAGCACAGACAGACAGCAGCCTACACACACACACACACACACTCACACACTCAGCCTGAGCACTGCTGCCTTACAGCTGATGAGTTAATTGATTAATTGGTTACAGAATTGGCTGGTTGGGATAATGGTTAGTAATGAAGGAGCTACATGTTGTTTTAAACCCTTTGAAATGAGTCTGTGTTCTCTCTCTCAACACAATCCAGTCTTTTTGTAAATACCTGACAAATTATTTTAATATGGTGCTAACTGTGCGCAACTTCACACAGGGGTTGATGAAAGGAGCTGTAGATGATTATAAATGATTAAACTGTAAAACATCCTGAAACAACTGTAATGAAATGAATAAAGAATTTAACAATAAACATATCCAGAATAAAGTTCTATTAAAAGTTCTATTAAAATATAAAGAATAAAGATGAATGAATATCCAGTATAAAGAACATAAAGTGTGAAGTATGAAGTACTGAGCGTCCAATATGACTTTCTAATAACATTAATATCCAGAATGAAGTTTTAATAACATTAATATCCAGAATGAAGCTCTAATAACATTCATATCCAGTATGAAGCTCTAATAACATTAATATCCAGTATGAAGTTCTAATAAAATAAATATCCAGAATGAAGCTCTAATAATATTAATATCCAGTATGAAGCTCTAATATCATTAATATCCAGTATGAAGCTCTAATAACATTAATATCCAGTATAAAGCTCTAATAACATTCATATCCAGTATGAAGTTTTAATAACATTAATATCCAGTATGAAGTTTTAATAACATTAATATCCAGTATGAAGCTCTAGTAACATTCATATCCAGTATGAAGTTTTAATAACATTCATATCCAGTATGAAGCTCTAATAACATTAATATCCAGTATGAAGCTCTAATAGCATTAATATCCAGTATGAAGCTTTAATAACATTCATATCCAGTATGAAGCTCTAATATCATTAATATCCAGTATGAAGTTCTAATAACATTAATATCCAGTATGAAGCTCTAATATCATTAATATCCAGTATGAAGTTCTAATAACATTAATATCCAGTATAAAATTAAAACGAAAGTTAGTTAATGTGTCATTTAAAGCAGTGTGTGATGAAGATGCACAGCTTTAGGAGATATGTGTGTGTGTGTGTGTGTGTGTGTGTGTGTGTGTGTGTGTGTGTGTTAGGTCACGGGAGGGGGCTATATCATGTAAGCTGATTATATTGTTACTCCCAAAAGTGCGTTAAGATGAATGACCACACAGCACTAACGCTCATGCTTGGATTTATGATGATTTACAAAACACACACTCCCGGTCCCAGAGAGGCGCATTACGCACACACATACACACACACACACACACACACACACACACACACACACACTAAAGCACTGGGCCTCAAAATGGAAACCCAATAAACACAAGAGTTTCTTTCCATTGTCGTGTCCACACTTCTGACACCAGCCAGTGTGTGTGTAAGTGTGTGTGTGTGTGTGTGTGTGTGTGTGTAAGTGTGTGGGTGTGCTAGAACTGCTTTATGGTGGTCCAGCTTTACAGAGTGCTGAGCTCTGAAA
>NC_132892.1:30130506-30340506 GCF_030463535.1 Salminus brasiliensis
GAGAGGCAGCTTGCCGAGCCCGGATATCGAACCCACAACCCTGTCATCAATAGCCTGAAGCTCTGACCGCTGAGCCCCCACTGCCCAAAAAGCTCTGCTGTGACCTGGATTAGAAGAACACACCCTATTAAGGGGGGCAGACTGCATTTGGGGTAAAATGCTGTAGAAATTATATTAGAACGAACAGTAATTTTCTTCAAATCTGATGGAGAAGACATTTTTGTAATGCACACACACTCACACACACCTCTGTGAGATATCTCTTTACATAAGGGAGGAGGGGGGGTCGTAATATCTAGTGTTTCACAGCCGCAGCCGTGGCTGTAGCGCCTTTCAGTGTCTAGTTTCCGTGACAAATTCGCTCATGTAATGGAACCATTAGTGCCTGAGAGGGAGGTTCCCTACAAACACACACACACACACACATATATATATATTTTTTTTTTTCTTCATTTATTTATTTATTTTTTGAGCATATATGTGTGTGTGTGTGTGTGTGTGTGTAAAGAGTCGGTTTCAGATCATGACCAGGGCTTAAAGGCATTAAGGAGCCCATGTCCTACATTTCCTTGTGGTTTCCCCCCTGAGGTCCACTTATAACAACCATTCGTGTGGTTTTATGAACCAAAACCAGTCATAGTCCATTTCTACATGACCATTTCCCAAACCGGGTCTTTAACACTGACGTCCAGCGGCTTTCCATAGTGAGCATTCCTGTTCTTAGTGCGACTCAGGTTAAGTGAGTAGAAGATGAACTGAATCTTCAAGAGCTACAAAGTTAGGCTGTTTCTCAACATTATTATTATTATTATTATTATTATTATTTTATTTAATAAATTAAAAAGTGAAAAAAGAAGCACCATGCAGATGTTTGGGCACCCCCAGAGATTTGAGCTCTAAAATGATCTTAGACCTTAAGTAGCTAATTAGAATGAGGAGAACACAGTGTGAATGAGGAGAACATTGTAGAACACTGTGTGAATGAGGAGAACTTTGTAGAACACTGTGTGAATGAGGAGAACACAGTGTAAATGAGGAGAACATTGTAGAACACTGTGTGAATGAGGAGAACTTTGTAGAACACTGTGTGAATGAGGAGAACACAGTGTGAATGAGGAGAACTTTGTAGAACACTGTGTGAATGAGGAGAACACAGTGTGAATGAGGAGAACTTTGTAGAACACTGTGTGAATGAGGAGAACACAGTGTGAATGAGGAGAACATTGTAGAACACAGTGTGAATAGGGAGAACTTTGTAGAACACTGTGTAAATGAGGAGAACGTTTTTCAACACTGTGTGAATGGGGAGAACATTGTAGAACACTGTGAATGAGGAGAAAATTGTAGAACACTATAAATGAGGAGAACGTTGTAGAACAGTGTGAATGGGGAGAACGTTGTAGAACAGTGTGAATGAGGAGAACGTTGTAGAACACAGTGTGAATGAGGAGAACATTGTAGAACACTATAAATGAGGAGAACATTGTAGAACACTGTGAATGGGGAGAACGTTGTAGAACAGTGTGAATGAGGAGAACGTTGTAGAACACATTGTGAATAGGGAGAATGTTGTAGAACACAGTGTGAATGAGGAGAACATTGTAGAACATTGTGAATAGGGAGAACGTTGTAGAACACTGTGAATGAGAACATTGTAGAACACATTGTGAATAGGGAGAACGTTGTAGAACACTGTGAATGAGGAGAACATTGTAGAACACAGTGTGAACGGTCTGTAGAGCCCATCTCACAGCCAGCCCACAGCGTTCCCACGGGAGCAGCAGAGCAGCGCTGAAGACCTTCATAACCTCTGTCACATGCCTGTCTAGCTGTCTAGACACACACACTAACAGTATTACGTCTTTTGGCCGGGGGAACCGGTCAGATAAGGCCTGTAGAACCGAGTTAGGGAGAGGTACGGTTCTTGTTAACGCACTAATATTAACCGGGGATGATTTCTGGAGGATGGGCTGCTGAGGCTGTGTCCCAAATGCCCACCTCAGATATCAAGCACGTCTTTGGCTGATCGGCTGCACCTGGGATGGATCACTGGGACTGTTCACTGAACTGTTCGGTGAAGAAAATCACAGTCTGAAGTCACAGGTTTTATTTCTTACAAAGTATTTAATAAATATTACTTTCCAACAGCACAAAGAAACAATACACAAAATAAACAGACATGACTCGTTGCCAGGAGCGACATCTCCAAAAAAAAAAAAAAAAAAAAAAGTAGAGGCCTAAAAAAAATGGCGCAAGTACATGTGGTCAGCATCATATAATGGAAAATTCAGGTCCAGAATTGGACCTGAATTTTCCAGCTCTCCTCAGAATGAAGAGTTAAATGTTCCAGACCTGAAGAACAGCTTTCTAGAAAAACATGATCAGCTGAATCTGGTACGTTTTTAAAATTTGGTTTCATTTTCCAGAAAAGAGGAAGTCGTCTCACCGTTCCAGCTGTTCTTCTCATTTTTACGTAAACGCCAAACATGGAGGCTACGTGCTCTATCTGCACCCCACTACGGAATACTGCTACGGGAAGTGATTACTGTAATTGTAACAATAATAATAATAATAATAATAATAATATGGTGACAGGACGTTCTAGGTTGACTCGAGATTCTTAAAAAATAAAGATATCAAAGAACCAAACCATGTTTGCAATAGACATTTCCACCCCCCATTATTTTTAGGTTAGCCAGTTATTAGCCAATTAGCCCCCCGCTGCCCCCAATCGCATGTAAAGCTCCACCATGCCAGCATCACACTGAAGAGATGTGGGGAGAGAGAGCGAGAGCCATCCATCCCCCCGCACAGAGAGAGAGAGAGCAAGGCCGATTGTGCTCCCTCAGGCTCCGGCTGCTGATGGCAGGCAGCGCGACCTGGGATTCGAACCAGCGATCCTCGGGTCATAGCACCCACACTGATCTCATCTCTACTACAAACATGAACTGGTTCTTTATGGAACCACGTTTAGCTACATAAGGAACCAAACCATGTCTGTGATCGAGATGATGAGGGTGACGAACTTTACTGAAGTGGCTCTTAAAAAGCAGAGCATGGCCGAAGCGTTTACGAACGCTGATGAGCCAATGAGAGCTGATCCTGGATCAGGATCTTTGCCCTGCAATAAAGCCCTCATGTTTGTGAGAGTGTGAAGAACCTTCTCTTGACGTTAAGGTTCTTCACTCTCACTCACACACATTTCTCTGTTACAAAACATGGCTTGGTTCTTCATGCCAAAACCAAAGCTGGTTGTTCTGTGGCATCCCTCAAGGAACCATTTCAAGCCCCCTTCATATTTAAGAGTGTAGAACAAGACACCGTTTCCAGAAAAGTTCAGCTCTCTTCTGTTTGTCTTTGTAGGAAAGTCAAACTGGTTGTTCAGAGAAAGCGAAAGTGTTTTCTCCTCCATCCGTTTTTTTCAGTTCAATACAAAAATAATCCTGGCGAACGTTCAGGCGTGAAAACGACACCCATCATACAGTTCAAAAATAAAACTACTCTCTCAAGAACACTTTTGGCTTTTTTAGTTTTTTATGAAAACGTGAAACAATATTTTCTCCACAAAAATAAAGAAGTAGAAAGCTTACAAAGCCGTCAAACCTTCCAATCTATACAAAGCACATAAATAAAAAAGAAAAAAGAAAAAGGAATGATAGGCTCTTGATGATTAATTTAATAAATCAAATATACACAATGATTAATTAAAAAATATGTACATACAGAATCTACACAACACCGTCATTCTACGTCCACAATTGAATTCTTCATATTGCGAGAGAGAAAGCTGAAATATGTTCGACCTGCCCAACTGCAAACAAAATGAAACCCAAAACAAAAACAAACATTAAAAACGGATAAAAAAATTAAAATAAGCACAAAAAAACTCATCAAAACAAGAAACCTTAAAATAAAAAATAAAAAATTAAACCATAAAAATAAAATGTAAAAAAAAACAAAAAAAACAAACAAAACTAAAACTCAAAAAACAAAAAAACTAAAACAAAAGCATAATCAAAACAAAAAGAATCTAAAAAACGAAGAAAAAAAATGCTAATAAATAAATAATGGTAATAAAGTTTAGGTGGTTGATGTGGTTTTCTCTAATTGGGGACTCCTTTACCAACAGACTGTTTACAGTCACAGCTCTATACCCAGACTGTAATATTAGCCATTAAAATAGAACCAGCAGAACTGGTCTCAGATCAGCTTTAAAAAAAGCCAATTTTATGACAAACAGCTCCATGTAGAAACGTAATGACGCTGAAGCCGGGAATAATTCATAATTATTCATTACATGAAGACCACCAGAGCGACGTCACCCCCCCCTCACAAACAAACAACTAAACAAAAAGCAGAATAAAAATGCTAATAAATAATAGTAATAAAGTTTAGGTGGTTGATGTGGTTTTCTCTAATTGGGGACTCGTTTACCTTTCACACGGCTCTAACAGCAGCCCAGCTCACCCAGACCGTAATATTAACCTTTACAATACAACCAGCAGAACTGGTCTCAGATCAGCTTTAAAAAAAAACTTTTTAAAGACTTTATGACGAACAGTTCATGTATAAACACGGTTAGCTCACACTCTTCAAAATAGAGGTTCTACAAAGGGTTCTTTGAGCAATGTCACAAAAGAACCACTTTTGGTACCACAAAAAGATGTGTGTGTTCAAACAAGTGTACATAAAGGTTCTCTACCTATTTAACGGTTCTCCACAGGGTTCTCAGAGTGATGCTATAGAAGAACCCCTTTTAGTTCCGTTCTTCAACTATTTATTACCACTTTGAAGGTTCTTCATGTTCTCTTTTACAACAAAAGTGGATCTTCTATGGCATCACCCTTGGTGTGGCACCTTTTTTTAAAGAGTGCAGTCGACTCAGGTCTAAAATGCTTTGTGAACTGATCCCAGGAAAACACTGACAGATGCTGCGAGTGCAAAGCCACCCAACTCCAAATGATCCACTCAGTGACGCAGAAGCCAGGAATAACTCATAATTGGTCTACACTACATGAAGACCACCAGAGCGGTGTCGTCGTTTTTAATAGGGCTGTTCTCCTTTGCCCCCCACCCCCCCACCCACCTACAAAAACGTCCACCTAGCACACCTGGAAAACCAGCCGCCCACAGCAACCTGACCGAATCAGCCGGCGCGTCTTCACTGTGGATTTGGCTGTGGGCACTTTTTTATTTTCTCCGGATATTTTTTCCTTTGCTTTTTAGCTCCGCCTTTTTTTCCGTACGGAGTATCAAGCTTCTCAGCGGCGACCCAAAATAAAATACCTCGAAGTGAGCTCAACCTTCCTCTAGTTTTAACTGTTTTCCCTCTCTCACCTTCGTCCGTCACCTTTCCGCTTTATGGTTTCTTGCGCGGCTGTTTTCTTGGTCGTCGCAGCGACTGCGACGTCTTCCCACCGGCGTTGCGCTCGTAGCGGTCGCTATACGATGTACTCCATTCTGTGTAAACTGTTCTGGGACTGTTCTAGGTCTCTGTTGTCGCGCTTGTTACTCCAGTGCGCCTGCTTTCCTGCCGTCCCGTTCAAACACGGCCGCTCGTCCCGGTCCACCAGGGTGTAAGCCGGTTGCCGTGGGAACCGAGCCTTGTGGAGCCGCTTGTCCGTGTCCACGTCCTCCTCCGGCGGGCCGGCGGTTGGCTCCGAGGAGAAGTGCGTCCTGATTTTGGCGCTGACCGAGTTCTTGTCGTCGCCATGGAGCTTGTCGTTGCCGTTGGTCGCCTGGTTCTTCTCGATGTGGTTCTTGATCTGGTTCAGGTGCTCGCGGGCGTTGTTCGCCGCGTTGTTGTCCTCGGTGATTGCCGTGGTCGACTGGGAGGCGTGGGCAGTTGCCGTGGCGCTGGCATTTTGCTTGCGACGTCGTCGCACACACCATAGCAATGCTGACGCCAGTGCCATCACCCAGATCACGGTCACCACGGAAACCAGAACCGGCACCAGGTAATCTGCTGGGCGAGAGAGCGTTATTAATTAACGAGTTAAAAGAGTAGGACCGTTTCTATATGATGATTAATTATCTCAGGGTTCTTCTCTGAGCACATTGTAGAAATCCCTAAAGAACCAACTACATGCTTCAGTACAAAGAGAGCAGGATTAGTCCTGTAAGAGGTATAAAGAGGTGCATATAAAGGTTCTGTACCAATTAAAATGTTCTACAAAGGTGAAACAAAAAAAAAAACAACAAAAAAAACACGTGGTCACATTTTGGGGCGTTTCTATTGGTCCATTTATCAGGAAATTTGGACACGGTGTAAACAGCTTGCGTTCGTACCATTTTGGCTGTTGTTCTGCCTGTGCTGCACGCGCACCTCTGCGATGGCAGTGAGGATGGTGCCGCTGGCATTGCGTTTGCTCACCAGGTCCACGATCTTGTCTGTAATTTCTTTAACTGCAGCATCGCTGCCCGCGCCGTCGTCAGACACCTGCAGGAAAACACAGATTGCTTAAAAACACTGCATCAACTGAAGAACAAGAAACCAGTCTCTTTATACTGTCCAATGAAATAAAGATGCTTTATTAAATGTTATTTATTAGTTTTATACCTATATTAAAATATCAGACACAATATGGAGAAAAGTGTATTGGGACGCCTGCTAATTCAAGATAAGATAAGATAGTCCTTTATTAGTCCCGCAGTGGGGAAATTCACAATTCATCATTTCTTCTGAAATTAAGAGTATTAAAAATTACAGAAACATTTTTTGGAGAAGCATTGCTGTGAGGATTTGCTTGTATTTAGTGACAAGAGTGTTAGTGAGATCTGGATGCTGGATGATCACCACTCCACCTCATCACCCCCAACTCCCCAGCTTATCCCAAAAGTATTGGATGGAGCAGCAACCATAATTTGTTAGTTCCACTGCTCCACAGCTTCTCAATGCTGGGGGGGCTTTATACCCCTCAAACTGTTTTTTTTTTTAATGCGGCATGACCCTTATACTGGGTATCGAACCAGTGATCCTGTGATTGTAGGGACAGCGGCCTTAATCCTCTGGACCACTTTATACCCTTCCTCTAGCCCACACCTAGGGGATCCTATTCTATTGGCAATACTTCCTTCTCTAGAGAGACTAGACAAACAGTGTGTGTGCATTTCCACATCTGTGTCAGTAATGAATTCAGTAGAAGGGGTGTCCACAAACATTTGTCCATATAGTGCATATAAACAAAGCAGCTCTCGGTTGGTTTTCCCAGCATAAATAACCACTGTTATGTGCACTACATACTTAATCAGCTGTTGCCAAAGCATGTAATTGAAGAATAAGACAGAGAGAACCAATTTTATCAACAGAGAACGTTAGAAGCGTGTAATTAATGTCACTATATTTCAGCTATAGCATGTAGTTATGTAATTAAAGGCTAAAGCTGCTAGCGGGAGCTCTGAGGGTGTTTGCAGTTGAGAATATGGGGCATGTTTGGTGTTCGTACAATGGTGACGTGGATCTCGTTGTTGGCGGTGGTGGAGGGCTCGCAGGTTATGGAGATGGAGAACTCAGAGGAAAGATTCTTCACCACAGACAGACTCCTCAACTCCCTGCACACCTGCTCCACCGTTACACCCTGCAGGAGAGAGAGAGGAAGAAAGGTGAGCAGGACCGAAAAAAAGTATATAATCACAATATATAGAATAATATAGTTGGTTATATTGTATAATATATAATATAGTACATTTTCATTTTATTTATTTACTCTTATTACTTTTTTCCAGATTTATATAAAAAAAGTGCTATTATTATATTATATTTGTTTCATTGTTAAACAATAAATAAGCATAATTACTATATTAATCAGCTACTATATAATTACATTTCTTCATGTCTTTACAGTTTACTACTAATTATTTGAAAACCTAAAACGTGGCCAAACTGGTGGTAGTGTAAAATCACACAGCCCTCCTTCCTCGTGGTTCTCTCACCTGTGGCATGCTGTCCTTGATGAAGGTAAACGTGACGTTAGCGCAGTTGCTCTCTGGATGACACTGGTTCCGGACTGGCAACCTTTGATCCGATCTGCACTCGCCCTGCATGGGGCACGGCCTGACGAAACAGCGCTCCTCGCGCACCGGTACACAGGACTGACCTGCAGGACAATCACCTCGGCCACCTCCGACCATACGGCACGCCCTCGGACCGCACCATAACTGCGGGGGACGACAACAAATACCTTTTCGTGAAAATGTGTTCATTTACTGAATTATAGTATTATAGTGTTAGAGACTAAATAATATTGTAGTAGAGACTGAATCATTTACAGTAAATACTGGACATTATAATGGAGACTGAACTCTTTATAGTGGAGACTGAATCATTTACAATACAGACTGAACACTATAGTGGAGACTGAACTCTTTATAGTGGAGACTGAATCATTTATAGTATAGACTGAACACTATAGTGGAGACTGAATCATTTACAGTATAGACTGAACAACTGATAATAAAGACTGAACACTTTATAGTGGAGACTGAATCATTTACAGTATAGACTGAACACTATAGTGGAGACTGAACCATTTACAGTATAGACTGAACAACTGATAGTAAAGACTGAACACTTTATAGTGGAGACTGAATCATTTACAGTATAGACTCAATCATTGATAGTATACACTAAACAATTGTTAGTATATACTGAATCATTTACAGTATAGACTGAACACTTTATAGTGGAGACTGAACACTACAGTTTAGACTGAACAACTGATAGAAGACACTGCATACTTTACAGTATACATTAAACTATTGATAGTAAAGACTGAACAATTCATAGTATAGAAGGAATCCTTTACAGTATAGACAGAACACTATAGTATAGACTGAACACTTTATAGTGGAGACTGGATCATTTACAGTATAGATTTAACAATTGATAGTAAAGACTGAACAATTGTTAGTATAGACTGAATCATTTACAGTATAGACTGTACAATTTATAGTGGAGACTAAACACTATAGTATAGATTGAACACTTTATATTATAGACTGAATCAATTTACAATAACAACACTAAATGGTTAATCAGCAAGCAGTAAATCCCTAAAACCTAGTTGTAAGTGGTTTAATTGTTAGATTTGAATATGTTTGAAGTCTTAATTGTGTAATTTAATTAATCTACAAACAGACAAAAAGTCTATAAAAGCCTTCATATCAGTCTGCGTCCTGTCTTTTGGCTGATGTACTACACTAATCTTTTTCAACAAATTATTTAGCAAGCAAAATGAGAACTCCTGGTCCAGCAGGTTTCGTGCATTAGCACTGAACCTTTGCTGATGCTGCCCTTCGCTCCCTTAGTCCAGTAACTTGAGCAACGTCTGATACCGCTTATGTGTGTTATCCATTTGCTTCAGTCTTGTCAAAAGGTAAACAAAACGGCAGCAGATTGTAACAAGATCGAACACAGATCGACAAAACACCAGATTATCTACAACTTAATCAGGAAGACTCGCTAACTGATAAGACCAGCTTTCGTTTATGAAAACGGCAACAAGCGGTTAAACTAAAAGTACAGCTCTCCAGTCTTATCAGTACTGTCTGGTTAAACTGTCACTTTAAGGCAGCGTTTTGTACCTTCGTGCAGGTCACGCGACCATTCTGACAGTGGCAGGTGTTGCAGTCTTCATCCCACCTTGCTCCGTCAGCGCTGATTCGGCTGCCCACCATACAGGGACGTCCCGTCACTGTGAAATCAACAGCACCCATTTTAGAATAAATTAAAAATGTTGCTTAAAAAGTGACAGAGTATTTCTGAGAATATATATATATATATATATATTTACACACACATATACATATATACACATATACATATGTATACATACACACACACTATATATATATGTTTATAGTTTATCATCACTGTGTTCATTAAAACATCTCCAAAGCTTTCCTCATGGAGTGTAGTATTATTTAGAGTTCTCCTCCAACCCGTTTCCTTTCTTTTTTTTTCACTGCATCTGTTCTAATGGGATCTGGAGTTTCTACAGTAAACACTCTCTTGCTGCCGAGAGACGTGCTTTCAATCAGAATGTGAACATCAAAGCTTTGCTGTGATGCCTATTGGGTAATGCGGTTGTTTTAACAGCGTACCTTCCTGGCACCTGGCCCCAGTTCTCCCTGGCGGACACAAGCAGCGGTAGCCGTTAATCTCGTCAACGCAGGTGGCGCCGAACGCACACGGAGACGACTGACACTCGTTAATGTCTGTGGGAGCGAGAACAGATGTTATTAAAACATCCAAACAGTTGTCATTAGCGTATTATTGCCATTAATTACATTTCATTAGCTATTTGTAACGCTGAATTACAAAAAGTGGTGAGCCATTTACAAAAAGTTGCACCCATTGCTGACACAGATGTGGAAATACACAGACACAGCTTGTTTAGTCGCTGTAGAGAAGAAGTACTATCAATAGAATAGAGCAGATAGTATGCATGGCTCTATTGGCACCATGCGGCCTAATGCCAGGTGTGGGCTAAAGGGGTATAAAGGCCCCCCATCAGCATTAAGCTGAGGAGCAGTGGAACTGTGTTATGAATGAAATAAGATATTCTCAAATTCTCAAGCAGGTGTCCCAATACTTTTGTCCATGTAGTCTACTTCAAAAAGTCTTCCAGCACAAAACATTTGTTGAAGATTATTCAATGCTAATGAGCACAAGTCTAGCCCACGGCTTTTACTAGCTGTGCGTCAGTCATTAGCGGAACGCTAATTCTAAGGCAGGTTATTTACTCACTGATGCGGCAGTCAGGTCCGGCAAAGCCCGCGGCGCACTCACACCGGTACCAGTTATCTCCGTCCACACAAGTCCCACTGTTGTAGCTGAAAAGGAAGGGCAGGGTCAGGGGTCAGAGGTTGACGCTAACGCAGATAAGGATCTGCTGTTCGCACAATGTAATGAATGGTGAGAAGGAGCTTGATGTAATCACATCCTGAAGGTCCTCAGGGTTTGTGCAGAACCATGTGATCCCCATGTGAAAAAAGAAGCGAAAGAAAGTGGAGGAATGTATGTGTGTGTGTGTGTGAGTGTGTGTGTGTAAGAATATATGGTAGTTTTATGTGCATATACAGGTTAACTGTGTGTAAAAATGGCTTACCATGGATGTGGGTTGCAGTCATTCGAATCTGGAAGAAAAACAAAACAAGTTTATTATGTGATATCCAACCCCTTGCTACACTATATGTCCAAATGTTTGTGGACACCCCTTCAGAAAAAAACATCATAAACCTATTGGCACCATGCCTAATGCCAGGCATAGGCTAGACGGATATAAAGTCCCCAGCATTGAGCTGAGTGATGGTGCTATTGTGTGGCTGAATGCAATCAAATCTGTACAGCAATGCCCCATTCTTCTCTTCTTAGAAGAGTAGAGGCTGTTGCTGCAGCAAAGTGGGAACAAACTCGCTATTAATACCCTAGATTAGATGAGCAGGTGTCCACAAACTTTTGACCAGTTGGTGTAAATGGAAACCAATCACGATGACTTTTCAGTGTATCGTGATTAGTGTGTTTCCGTGGTGACCATATCAGTCGGAATCGAGAGAGAAAGGGAATAAGGGGTGCTTTCTTACTCTGGCTGCAGGTCAGCCCCTCCCAGCCCTCCTTGCACACACAGGTGAAGCTGTCGCCGCTGACTACGCAGGTGGCTCCGTTCTCACACGGATTGGGAAGGCAGCTGCTGTTCTTGGCTATAGATGCACACACACACAAACACACACACATTCATAGGGGTTTAATTTCATAATCACCACAATACAAAGAGAGATAAAACCTAGAGAGCATTTTAGCCTTCAGTGTAGTATCTACTGTAAATGATTCAGTATCTACTGTAAATGATTCAGTATCTACTGTAAATAATTCAGTATCTACTATAATGGTGAAGCATCTACTATAAATGATTCAGCATCTACTATAAATGATTTGGTATCTACTATAAGTGATTCAGTATCTACTATACATTATTCAGTATCTACTGTAATAATTCAGCTTGTACTATAAATGATTCAGTATGTACTATAAGTGATTCACCATCTACTATAGATAATTCAGTATCTACTATAAAAGATTCAGCATCTACTATAAATGATTCAGTATCTACTACAAAGTATTCTGCATCAACTTTGAATGATTCAGTATCTACTATAAATGATTCAGTATCTACTATAAATGATTCTATACATTATTCCGTATCTGCTACAAATGATTCAGCATCAAATATAGATTACTCAGTATCTACTACAGATGATTCAGTATCTACTATAAAATATTTGGTATTTACTATAAGCTATTCAGTAAATGCTATAAACCAGTAACTACTGTATTTCTTTTTAGTATCTATTATTATCTATTTTAGCCTTAAGCCACTGACTGTGATTGTGAGTCAATACTGATTGTCACTATTTATAATAATAATAATAATCATCATCATCATATTTTTATATTAAACATTTTTGCCTAGAATTTAAAATAAAAAACATTGTCTTTGGTTTATCAACAAGCAGCTGCTAACAATGATGTATTTAGGTCGTAGACTCGCTTACCTATGTTACAGGTGGTCCCCTCCCACCCGGGTGCACACATGCACTTGAAGGAATTCCCTTCATCGTAGCACGTCCCTCCGTTGTTACAGGTGGCCTCATCACACTGACTCTCACCTGCAGAATCAGCAAGCAGTATGAGTCTACTGTCAGTTCACTATCTCTACCAATCAGAGACCAGAGAGAGAGACAGAGGGGGTGGGGCTTACGTGAGTGACAGGTCTTGCCCTTCCAGCCGTTTTTGCACTCGCAGTAAAAGTCGTTCACCAGGTCGCGGCACACACCACGATCCCGGCACGGGTTTGTGCTGCAGTCATCGATATCTTAAAAAAATGAAAGGAACAAAACATTATTCATAAATAGACATTACAAAGCTGTGGCGGTTAATTTGATGGGTTTGAGTTCTGCAAAGTAAAAGAGACTGTAATGAACATGGATCTGCTTACTGGTTTCACAGTTCGGTCCCTCCCAGCCATCAGCACAGATACACTGGTACACATTCACTTTATCAATACACGTCCCTCCGTTACGGCACGGGCTGCTCTCACAGTCATTAATGTCTAAAGGAGACAGAGAGAGGACTGTTAACACTGTGAAAATGTAAACCTGATCCTGAATAACTGAATCATTTAGAGTATAAACTTAATATTGGACAGTACATACCAAGACATTTCCAATAGTTACTGAATCATATATATAGTATTGTAGACACTACTTTTCAGTACGTACTGAAAAAATTATAGTATATACTAAATAATAAATACAGATACATTTATTATCATGAATCATTTATAGTAGATACTGAACCATTTATAGTTCATACTGAACCATTTATAGTTCATACTGAACCATTCATAGTAGTGACTGAATCATTTATAGCAGATACTGAACCATTCATTGTAGTGACTGAATCATTTATAGCAGATACTGAACCATTCATAGTAATGACTGAATCATTTATAGCAGATACTGATCCATTTATAGTAGATACTGAATCATTTCTAGTAGATACTGAATCATTAATAGTAGATACTGAATCATTAATAGCAGATACTGAATAAGTCACATAAGATTCAAAGCTGAATAATGAACAGGCAGTTTATGGGGTTATATGAAATAATCTAAAACGATGCTATAAACAGAAAGTGTGCTGACTACGGTCGCCATAGTAACATCATATCATACTCACTCTCGTGACAGTAAGTCCCAGTAAAGCCCTCATCACACTCGCAGCTGAAGTGTCCGCCAGCGTGGCTCCGGCAGCGTCCGTGCGGCCCACAAACGTTGGAGGAAATAAAGCGCACATTTCCTGAAGTGCTGTTTGAAACCACGGCAACCGTGCAGCTGTCAATCACTGTAAAGGGATATACAGGGACGGGGTTTAACACCATTTATAGTAGACACTTAAGACGCCTTGTTTAGACTAACTGAAACAGTATATACATATATACACATATAGAAGTTTGTGGACACCCCTACTAATTTAGCAATGTACTCATTGCTGACACAGATGTGCAAATGCACACACAGCATGCCTAATCCCTGTCGAGAAGAAGTACTACCAATAGAATAGGACTCTCTGGAGCAGATGAATATTAATCTATTGGCACCATGCTGCCTAATGCTAGGCGTGGTCTAGAGGAGGGGTATAAAGCCCCCCAGTATTGAGCTGTGAAGCAGTGGAAGAACTGTGTTCTCTGGAATGATGGATGATGGTGTTCCATCCAATACTTTTGAGCAGGTGTCTCAATACTTTTGTCCATATGTAGTGTATTTTATGTACCTGCCAGCACCAACTAAAGCATTTTTTTTAAATATAATATGATATATGAGACTTCCAAGACTTCAAAGGGTTAAAACACTCATCATCTTTCCCTGCTTCTTTGACCTCTCCCTCAAACCATCAGAGAACATATCACACTCCCAAGCTGTTGACAGTTCTGCTAGCAGGTCAGATAGCAACGTGCTAAGGCTTAGCAAAGTCGTCGTGTAGTCTGCACCAGCGGGGCTTCACCCCCCGCGTGTGTAATGCAGCTACGCTCGACATGTAACAAAATCTTAACTGTTCCCAAGGCAACACGGCCCTGGGGGACCAATGGAGGAGGAGCGCTAGCAGCGGCTAATGCTACGCCCTGGTACAATGGCATGACATCAAACCAGCCGGTGGGGCAAAGGGAAGGGGGGTGGGTTTGGGGGGGCTGGGGACTGAAGATAGCCTCAGTAATGCGATGGCTAAAAAAACCTCCTCCGACTATTTGGGCGTCTCCATTAAAACCTCAGAATATCCCTGTATGATGGGATAGCGTTTCAGATGTGTGTGTGTGTGTGCGCGAGTGTATCGGCGACGTCTAGACATCTAGAGACACGGAGGCTACGAGCTGTGATATGACACGATATGAGGGCTAAGCTTAAGCTTCTGGGCCTTTGTAGGACCGTTTTAAGCAGATCGAGATGAGGCGTCGCTTCAGAGCCTGTGGTCATGTCAGCGCTACAATTACCGTCACTGAGACAAGTGGAAAAAGACTATGGAGAATGTGGCACCATGTAAACTATTTTGTCACTTGAACAGCTGGAAAGCACACACACACACATACACATACATACACACACACAGATTTGCTTATATAAAAGTCAGGCCATAGGACCATACGCCATACGCCCCCTTATACAGTATCTGAAATAGCAACTTTACAGGAGGAGGAAAAAACCTTCGAAACTTTTAATGGAAGTCAATGTAAAAAGATGCAAGTCCAGGTCATTTTGGAGCATTTCTATTGGTCCGTTCGTTATGAAATTCTGATACGATGTGGAGAGCAACTGCCAGATTCGGATTAAGTCAAAAAGTGAAAACTGATAGATTTATGCATTTTATACACCTATACTGTGTAACAGTTTAGAGTGAGAAGCTGCTGATCTGGTCAGTAAGTGTTGATCTCCTCAGTAAAACACTGATATTAGAATAAATACTACAGAAGGTGGAGGTGGTTCTCCATCACTGTGTTCATCATTAGAACATCTCCAGAGTTCTCCTCTCTCATGGAGTCTAGTATTATTTAGAGTTCTCCTCAGATCAACACCTGGTTTGGTGGTAAATCAGGGCTTAATGATGGTAAATCAGGTGAGCTGCTGTTTCTGCTGCTGCTGCTGCTGCTGCTGATGGAGGTGAACACATCCTCCACGCTGTGCTGGTTGGACTGGGGGGCGTCCAGGAGAAACCTGGAGGAACCGAGCTCTGTTCCTCAGACTAGCTCACCGACAAGATCTCACTACTTTCTTTCTTCAGAATGAGAAGCTCTTGTTTCTCCTTTTTACTGGATTTATGTTCACCTGCTTTATCTGATCTGATTAGATCTGGAGCTTCTACAGTAAAAGCTCTCTTACTGCTGAGAGACGTGATCTAGAATAACGGAATTAGGGGTCTAGAACCTATAGAGTGCTGTAAATCTGCAAGTATCTGCATATAACAACTAATAAAAAAAATGAATACATGAATACGCACCTTGGCAGGGTGTGGTCCGGCAGTGGTCTTTGAGGTGGGAGCAGTTTTTGCCCTCGTAATCTTCAGGACATTTGCAGTAATAGTCCGTCGCCAGATTAAAACACTGCGCTCCGTTTTGACAGGGATTTCCTTCACAGTAGTCAATATCCAACTGCAAAACAGAGGAGAAAAAACACACAGAAGACTGTGAAACGAGAAACGGACAAAAGTATTGGGACACCTGCTCATATGTCTTAAATCATCCATCCCAAAAAATCAAGGGTATTAAAAAGAGCTGATCCTGCTTTTGTTGGAGTAACTGGAGTAACTACTGTCCAGGGATGAAGGGCTTTCTAAGAGATTTTGGAGGAAGCATTGCTGTGAGGATTTGATTGCATTCAGCGACAAGAGTGACAAGAGTGAGGTCAGGACGTTGGATGATGATGATCACCACCCCACCTCATCATCCCCTCATCCAAAAGTATTGGATGGAGCTCCACCACCATCCATCATTCCAGAGAACACAGTTCCTCCACAGCTCAATGCTGGGGGGCTTTATACCCCTCTAGCCCACTAATGTAACCCCTAAGTTAGTATACAGCACTTTGAACACTTGGTGTAACTGTTTTTCTCCTCTATACAAGACTAACAGCAAACAAACACACGCTACGTTAGACACTGCTAGCATGAGCATGCTAATTCCGTGGAAGTCAGTTGAGCCTTTTCACAAGAAAGCCCTAATGTGACTCAGCTAATGTGTACGAGCCAACAGGGATAGCCTGGTATGTTATTGTAGCATGAAGGAACATGAACGCTACACAGAATGATCTAGAGCAATACAGCTACGCTAATCAGTTAACACAGAATAGGCTTCAGAGGCTTGGCTAGGCTAATGTTCAATTCTACAAGAAGCTACAGACGCATAGCTGAGTCAATGGGTTAAGCTAAAGAGAGCTAGGCTAATGTTTTTTCATAGAATATGCTACATAAGCATCACTAGGCTAATGTTTTATCATAGAATATGCTACATAAGCATCACTAGGCTAATGTTATATCATAGAATATGCTACATAAGCATCGCTAGGCTAATGTTTTATCATAGAATATGCTACATAAGCATCGCTAGGCTAATGTTTTTATTATAGAATATGCTACATAAGCATCGCTAGGCTAATGTTTTTATTGTAGAATATGCTACATAAGCATCGCTAGGCTAATGTTCAATTCTACAAGAAGCTACAGACGCATAGCTGAGTCAATGGGTTAAGCTAAAGAGAGCTAGGCTAATGTTTTTTCATAGAATATGCTACATAAGCATCACTAGGCTAATGTTTTATCATAGAATATGCTACATAAGCATCACTAGGCTAATGTTATATCATAGAATATGCTACATAAGCATCACTAGGCTAATGTTTTATCATAGAATATGCTACATAAGCATCACTAGGCTAATGTTATATCATAGAATATGCTACATAAGCATCACTAGGCTAATGTTTTATCATAGAATATGCTACATAAGCATCACTAGGCTAATGTTTTATCATAGAATATGCTACATAAGCATCGCTAGGCTAATGTTTTATCATAGAATATGCTACATAAGCTCAGCCAGGCTAAAGTGTTGCCACACACGCTACTGTATTTAGGCAGAACGAGCTAAAGAGCTACTGTGTTAATGTGTTATTACAGGGAAAAGGCGGCCTAGCGTTCTTCCAGAGAGAAGGAACAAGTCGTAGTTTGTCTGAGACAGTGGCATGAACGGACTTGACTGGGTTTGGGTGGAGAGGGACTCAGCTAGGGCAGGGTGGGACGCTAACAACTCCAGATGAAGGGAAACAATGTTTGTGGTTTTGTGCTGGAGGGAGCTATATAAACTAATCAAATAGTGATAAAAGGCTTGAATCAGGATGCGGTGAGAAAGCGAGCTTGATGAATATGGAGGAATTCTGAATTGTATGGCCTGGGTTTTAAACATGTATTTGAGCAATGCATGTTGGAATGGAATGCTTCAAGTGTTTTGGGGTGTGGCAGGGTGTGTATATGTGTGTGTATGTGCATTTATCACTCACCTGGCACAGGTTTCCTGAAAAACCAGGCAGGCAAAGACACTGAAAACCATTGACATCATCTTGGCAACGCCCCCTGTTGAGGCAGGGGTGACTTGCACACTCATCGATATCTCTCTCACAATGCTCGCCTGCAAAGCCTGGAGCACAAACGCATTTATAGCCGTTCACCAGGTCCTGAAATAAAGGGAGGTAAAGGGGACATGAATTCAGTGGTCAGCGAGAATGTCTACCTGTAACGAACTCTATATAACAGTAGAATAAACCTAAATAAACATAAAGTCAGTGGTCAGTGAGAATGTCTACCTGTAACGAACTCTATATAATAGTAGAATAAACCTAAATAAACATAAAGTCAGTGGTCAGTGAGAGTGTCTACCTGTAATAAACTCTATATAACATTAGAATAAACCCAAATAAACATAAAGTCAGTGGTCAGTGAGAGTGTCTACCTGTAATTAACTCTATATAACATTAGAATAAACCCAAATAAACATAAAGTCAGTGGTCAGTGAGAGTGTCTACCTGTAATTAACTCTATATAACATTACAATAAACCCAAATAAACATAAAGTCAGTGGTTAGTGAGAGTGTCTAAAATCCTAAAATAATCTAATCACGATATAATTCTATAACTAATATAATTATAGCAGAGATGGTAAAGATTATGAGAGTAATGATGATGAATGGTGGTGATAATAGTGAACTTCAACATAGTTGGGAGTAGGCAGCAGATTCGAACAACTCCAGCACAGGAAACCAAACTCAATCGGACTGTAAATGAGTTTCATTCAGTAAATAAACAGCAAATCTGCTTTATTTTCACGTTAAAAATCAAAAATGTGATTTTATCTAAAGCGTTTGCACGCAAGCGTTTACAGAAAGAGTCATTTCAGCCCATTTAAAACCTAAATGTGCCGTTTACAGCCATTCCACGCCACCCAGCACCACATAATCCCATTAATCCCAATCAACCTGTTTACAACCAGTCCGTCGCTCTGAAGCCTGTTCACTTCAGCGCAATCTGCACCGGACCGAACATTCACAAGGAGAAGAAGTTCACTGAGGTAAAAGACTGGGGAAGGGAAAAAAAACGAAGGAGAGAGAGGGAGGGAGAGGGAGGTGTGGGCACACGGGGAGGAGGAAAGAAAGAGAGAGAGCAAGAGAGGGGGATGAATAAAGGCTCTCTCTCTTTCTCTCTCCCTTTCTTTCTCTCTCTCTCTGGCAGGAGACAGGAATGTTTATGGAAATCTGATCTACTGTGTTCATCCAGTCTTCCTCCCACCCGCACTTTCTTTCTCTCTCTCTCTCTCTCTCTCTCTCTCTCCTTCTGTTCCCAGATGCCTTCCTTGCTCTCTTTTTTCTTTCTGTCTGTCTGTTCTCCAAAGCATGACTCAGCAGTCGCTATTTTTAAAGGGAGGAATGAAGAAAGAGACAGAGAAGAGAGAGAGAGAGAGAGAAGAGAATGAGATGAGAGGTGATACTGGGAGAGACAGAGCGAGCGAGAGGGAAAAGGAGGGAGGAAAAGGGAGGAAAACCGCAAAACCGGGCCAAAAACAATGGAAACGTTTGAGGAAAAGCTCCTCAAAACATCAGCTAGATGTTCCTGTGGGAGAATTATACCACACACACAGTCAAACACACCTACCTTACAAGATCCACCGTTCAGACACTGTCCCTGACACTCGTTAACATCTGCAAAACACAGAAATCCAGCGATAATTGATCAGCTTGGCCGGTTCCCTCGCAGAAATGACCCAAAGCAAACTGAGCGCTAGGCTAATCTCAGCTGGTAACAAAGCCAGCCTTGATAAGCGCCGTTGTCAGATTTCCTGAGCTTTTTCCTCCGATAAGCCTCGGAGGGGAAGCCAGGCGAGGTTCAGCCCAGGCCCGGAGCCTGAGATGTTGGTTGGGCCATGTTTGAGTTGGACGCTTTCGCTAGAAGCTAGCTAATGGGCACTGATAAGGTGGTGCACTTTAGCGAGAGCGAGTCATTTATCATGTGAGTAATGTCACAGCAAACACTAAATCTGCGTAATAATGGGATAGAAGCCGTCCAGTCGTAATATTTTAATTGGCTCCAAATTTACATGAGAATAAACTTTACATCTAGAGCAGTTCAGCGCAAACTCCACTTCAACCAAACACACTCAAACTGGTTAAGATGGTTAAGCTGGTTGACCACTTTAGCTCTTGACCAGCATAGGGTATGTTTTTATGGGAGTTGGATCAGCCTAGCTGGTCAAGCTGGTCAACCAGCATGATAAGCCTCAACAAGCTGGTCTTTTCTGCATGACCAGCCAGACTGCGCTGGTCGACCAGCATGACCAGCAGGATCATTCTTATCAAACTGGTGACCAGCATGACCAGCCTTATCAAACTGGTGATTAGCATGACCAGCCTAACCAAGCTGGTGATCAGCATGATCAGTCTCACCAAGCTGGTCTTTCCTGTATGACCAGAAGGACCATTCTTATCAAACTGGTGACCAGCATGACAAGCTGGTCGACCAGCAGGAATAGTCTTATCAAACTGGTGACCAGCATGATCAGCCTTACCAAGCTGGTCTTTCCTGTATAACCGGCCAGACTGCGCTGGTCGACCAGCATGACCAGCAGGAATAGTCTTATCAAACTGGTGACCAGCATGACAAGCTGGTCGACCAGCAGGAATAGTCTTATCAAACTGGTGACCAGTATGACAAGCCTGATCAAACTGGTGACTAGCATGACCAGCCTTACCAAGCTGGTGATCATCATGACCAGTCTTATCAAACTGGAGACCAGCACCGCCCATCTTATCAAACTGGTGTTTTCAGAAGTTTTGGACACTGGCTACGTACTGATGTCACAGTTCTGTCCAGTCCAACCAGGGAGGCACTCGCAGAAATATCCACCAATAAGGTTGCGGCACGAGTGGGCATTCACGCATGGGTTCTCCTCGCACTCATTAGCATCTGCAGAGAGAGAGAGAGCGAGAGAGAGAGAGAGAGGGAAGGAGGGAGGGAGGGAGGGGGATGGGGGGGGTAGAGTGGGGGGTCTATCAGTGCTGAACATGCCTTGTGTGTGGAATGCAGTCTAGCACAAAACAGAGGTGGGGGTCTTTCAGTGGTCCGCAGCTTACATTCTTAAATGGCTGAGTCGGTTACCACGACGAAGGACTTCACAAACAAACAGAGAGAGAGAGAGACACAGAGAAAGACAGAGAGAGACAGAGAGAGAGAGAGAGAGAGAGAGAGAGAGAGAGAGAAAGAGAGAGACTGACCGATCAGGCATGTCTTGCCGCTCCACTGCGCTGGACAGATGCACCTGAAGCCATTGATGAGGTCCACGCAGGTCCCGGCATGGTTACAGGGGTTCGGACTGCAGTCGTCTTCATCTGAGGAAGAGGAGAACGAGGGGTTACAGCCCAGAAATTCTTCTACATCTATATCATTTAACAGAAGAGGGTCTTATCTTGTGTGGACAATCTCTCTCTATCTCTCTCTCTCTCTCACACACACACACTGACCACATTTCTGTCTTCTATCTCTGGTTAGCCGGTGGCCACACAGCCTGTAATGGGTTTGGACCTGTCACTGTTTAGTATCTCTCTGATGGTTGGTCATGGTTCTGGTTTGTATCCCGGGTTTGATAAAGAAGTGGTTCAGCGAATCCAGAAACTGGATTTTTTTAAGTGTTACAGAATAGAATATGAGCAGCAACCAAACTAAACAGAGAGAAATGGAAAAGAACTGAATAGAAAATAAAGAATGGTAATAGAATTTAATAGAATAGAGAAGAATAGAATTAAATTAAGGTAAAACAGGTACAAATGTCAAATACAAAGATCCGGAATAGAATAGAATAGAAAGGAGATTAGAATAGCAAATGAAAAGAACAAAACAGAAGGAACTGGACCAGAATAGAATACAGTAGAATAGAATACAGAAGATCAAAAGAATACAAAGAATAGAATCAAATAGAACAGAAATTAAATGAAACAAAACAGACCGGAAATGAATAGAACTGCAATTGAAAGGAATAGAATACAGTAGAACAGAATAAAGGACTGGAAATGGATAAAGCATCAGAATAGAATACAAACCAATAGAATATAGAAGAACTAAAGAAAATGACTGGAAAAGAGAACTGAACTGGACATGAATAGAATAGAATTCTCTTGACTAGAATAGAGTTGAAGAATAGAATAGAATAGAATTAAACAAATCAGAAAGGGCTAGGAAGGAACTGACTAGAATAGAGTAGAACTGGACATTTACAACATAACATAGAAATAAGTGGAATTAAACAGAATGCAAAGGACTGAAGCGAGATAGGACAGGACAGGACAGAATAGGTAATGAAAAGAATAGAATTAGATCAAACAGAAACAGAATAGAATATAAAGGACTGGAACAAGATATGATAGGACAGGACAGGACAGAATAGAAATGAAAAGAATAGAATTGGATAAAACAGAAAGGACTGGAAAACAATAGAATAGAATACAAAGGACTGGAAAGAGATGTAATGTATAGAGTAAAGTAGAGTAGAGTAGAATTAAACTAAACAGAAAGGGCAGGAAATAAACAGTCCAGATTAGAATAGAACTGGAAATGAGTGAGCACTCACTGATGGTGCAGGACGGTCCGGTCCAGCCTGGAGCACACTGGCACTCGAAGCCCTGACTGCTCTCCACACAGCTCCCCCCATTAAAGCACGGCTCAGAGAGACAGGCGTTATCCGCTGCAGAGAGACAGAAAGAGAGAGAGACAGAGAGACTTAATACGTCCCCTTTTAATATACACTGTGTCCAAATGTTTGTGGACGCCCCTTCTGATGAATGCATTCAGATACTTTAAGTTGCACCCATTGCTGACACAGATGTGCAAATGCAGACACACACAGCTTGTCTAGTCCCTGTAGAGAAGAAGTATTGCCAAAAGAATAGGACTCTCTGGAGCAGATAAACAATATGAGCCTATTGGCACCATGCTGCCTAATACTAGGCGTGGGATAGAGGGGTATAAAGCCCCCCAGCATTAAGAAGCTGTGGAGCAGTGGAAGAACAGTGTTCTCTGGAATCAAGAATGGTGGTGCTCCATCCAGTACTTTTGGGATAAATAAGTTGGGGCAATCAAATCCTCACAGCAATGCTCCTCCAAAATCTAGTAAAAAGCAGGATAAACTCTTTATAATTCCCTTGATTTTGTAAGAAACAGTGAATGAGCAGGCGTCCCAATACTTTTGTCCATACAATGTATTTCTGACTGCATGTAAAACCAGGCTGGGAAAGAGCAGCAGTGTCTGTTTTCACCTCTGATGCAGATTTCTGTCTCATTAATAAACATTAAAGCTGAGCTGAATTGAGGGAACTCGCTGTTTTCGATCGGTGGAGTCCGAAACGAACAGGAATCTCTGCTGCTGTTCTCCGGCTCGGCTCGGATACTGCAGCCGGAGCGCTGCGGACTCTGGGTTTTCCCCTTTCAATCACTCTCCCTCGCTCCCTCTTTCTCCCTCCCTCTCTTCTACCCTTCCTCCCTCCTTCTCTCTCTATCAGATGCTGTCAGTAGGCTGGAAAGCCCCTTTGTCCTTTCTCACACCGGCCGAGAGACCACACCAATGTAAAGAGAGAGAGAGAGAGAACAAGAGAGAGAGGATGAAAGAAAGAAGGGCAGAGGAAAAGACGGCAGTCGGAGGAAGAGACACATGGGAGAGAGAGAGAAAGAGAGAGATGAAAGAGTGAAAGAAAGAAAAAAGAGAGAAACAAATAGGCCTACGCCTTTCGTCACTGCCCTAATGTCTGAGTCAGGAAACACACACACACACACACACAGACCGAGGGAAGGGGAGAACCGAACCCCACACGTTGAGACACATTCCTCTGTCCAAATCAATTAAGGCACCACTCCATTCCCTGACCCGGTTCAGAAACACACTGCAGGATTGATACCGCTAGCATTATTGTGTGTGTGTGTGTGTTTGTTTATTTAAGCTAGGCTGGGATCCTCCTGTTCTCCTAAACTCCTTACTTTCTCCATTTCTCCAACTCCATTCATTCACTGGAGACAGAGAGAGAGAGAGAGAATGCGCGAGAGAATGTGAGAAAGAGAAGGAGAGAGCTGCATTGAGAGAGCGAGGGAATGTGAAAGCGCGAGAGAGAGAGAAAGAGAGAGAGAGTGTGGGGGGGGGGGGTGAATCTTGAGAGAGGTAAATTGAGAGAGACAGAGAAAGAAAGAAAGAGAAAGAGAGAGAGAGTAAGAGAGCACGGTGAGGGAATACGAGAAAGCGAAGGCGCAAGAGAAAATGGAATTCTGCTGTTTCTTCTCCCTCTTTCCTGCACCCCTCCGTTCCAGCTGACCCCAAACAACCCTCCGTTGCTCCAGCCCATTAATCACCATTAACCAGACCATTCGACCTCACCTGAACTACATTACCCATAACGCCCCACTGCCCCAGGGCCTGTTTAAACGATGGTACTCAAAGCTGAACCCAATCTAACGCCACAAACAGGACCCAACAGCACTTAATCAAGATTAGAAGAGTGATATAGAGTGTGTGTGTGTGTGTGAGTGTGTATGTGAGTGTGTGTGTGTGAGTGTGTCTCTGTCTCACCTCTCTCACAGTTCTGTCCAGAGTAGCCCTCGGGACAGGCGCAGTGGTACTTGTCTGGTCCTGTGTTACTGCAGGTTCCTCCATTCAGACACGGCTGCCGCGTACCACAGGTGTTCAGATCTAAATCCACACACACACACACACACACACACACACACACACACACACAAACACGAAAAAGGGTGTGTCTGATTATAGTTCCATCCAGATGTGACGCACAGCAAAGAAACACAGACAAAGTATGAAAAGGCAGTGCTGAGAGTATCTGAGAGAACACAACAGAATAGAATAGAATAGAATAGAATAGAGCAGAATAGGCTGGAATGGAAGACAATAGAAGCTACAAGCAAGAAAGGAACTGAATATCAAAACAAGATTCAATAGAATTGTGTTCAAACTGGGGTTATATATAATATACCTATAATAGAACTGAATAGAACTGAATGTAATAGACTTTAAAAAGAGGAATAAAATACAACAGCACTGAACAGAATACAAAAGAGCATAGAAGAATATAATAGAATAGAATGGAATAGAATATAAAAAAAAATTTGGACAGGAATGAAATAAAACAGAATAGCAGAATAGAATTGGAAAAGAATAAAACACAGTAGAATACAATAAAATATATACTGTAACAGAATGAATCAGAAAGCAATAGAACAGGACAATAGGAACAAATAGTTCAGACTGAACAGAATAGAATTGAATAGAATAGTAGAAAGAAAATAACAGAATAGAATCAAACAGAATGCACTTAAATGCAATATCATAGGATACAATGGACAGAGCTAGAACAGAATTAAACAGAATTAAAATAAAATAAAATAACAAGACACACCAGAATGCAGTAGAACTGATGAATAAATATACTGAAATAGAATTGTGTAGAATTTAACAGAACAACACAGAACTGGTCCGAACATAACAGAACAGATAGAACAGAATGTAAATAGAGTTGAATGGAATGTACAAAATGATGTACAATACCAGAAAGGATCAGGACACAAGACTGAAAAAAAGAATAGACTGTAGAATAGAACTGTATAGAACTGAACAGAATACTTGAACAAAGTAAATACTAAAACAGAAAGGACACAGGGTGCAATGGAACAGAAGAGAATGAAACAGAACAGAATAGAATTAACTTTTACAGAAGAGATCACCACGCAGGTCGGACTGCAGAACAAGAGAAGAGAATCCAATAGAATGAAACAGAGTTAGTATAGAATTAGCATAGAATTGAACAGAACAGACCGAAATGGAACGGAAAACGAAAAGCTAAATTAAATTCAGTAACTCAGACACTGAACAGAATGAATCAGGACAGAAAATAAAACAGAACGAAATAGAAGTCAATAGAATTCAACAAGACAGATCAAACGGAATAGAATAGAATAAAATAGAATACCTTTATCACAGAGCTGCCCTCCCCAGTTGGTGTCACACAGACACTGCCAGGGCTCCACGCAGGTCCCGTGCACACAGCCAGGGTGAGGAATACACTGATCACAGTATTCACCCTGCCAGCCGTACAAACATCTACACACACACACACACACACACACACCAAATGAAGCCAACTCTTTATTTCTAGAGAAATGAGTCTGAACTGAAGACAGAGATGGAAGTGTGTTTACTTGCAGTCTCCAGGCACCTTACAGGACCCATGTTCAGCACTGCAGCCTTGCCTACAGATCGCTGAGAGAGTGGGAGAGAGAGATCAACAGAGAGACAGAATTAGTGTGAGAGAGAGAGAGAGAGAGAGAGAGAGAGAGGTTAGGAATGTATGGGAGTGATCACCATTGTATCTGTTATCAGATTGATCTGTTATCATAGACAGTCTACCCATTATCTGTTCAGCCAGTGAAGTCATCGCTCCCTCTCTCTCTCTCTCTCTCCCTGTCTCTCTTTATGTCACTCGCTCTTGTATTCAGGGCAGACAGAGCTTGGGCGGGCATGAGGTCATTTCCCCTGTCCCCCCCTCCCCAATGCCCCCCTTCGCCTTTCACTATCTCCCAGGAACGAGGGATGAATGAAGGAAGATTGAAATCTCCCACCGCAGCGCTAATCCCAGATGATCCCGCCGCGGATCTGTGTCCAGACGCTACCGTGGCAACCTTACGCCACCGCAAATCCACCTTCAATGCCACTAAACTAACTACGGAGGGGGCCAAGGGTGTGTGTGTGTGTGTGTGTGTGTGCTAAAATGCCTATGAGGTCACTGTTTAACTGAGAGCGATAGCTACAGCCTGACTGAATGCAAAGCGCTTGACCATAGCCAAAGAGATACAGTTATATACACTATACGGACAAAAGTATTGGGACACCTGCTCATTCACCGTTTCTTCCGCAATCAAGGGCATTAAAAAGAGTTAATCCTGCTTTTGTTGGAGTACTGTCCAATCTCTACTGTCCAGGGAGGATGGCTTTCTAATAGATATTGGAGCTGGAGTATTGCTGTGAGAATTTGATTGCATTCAGCGACAAGAGCAGCGTTAGTGAGGTCAGGATGTTGGATGATCAACACCACACCACTCGACCTCATCATCCCCAACTCCTCAACTCATCCTAAAAGGATGGAGCACCATCCATCATTCCAGGGAACACCGTTAGTTCCACTGCTCCACAGCTCAATGCTGGGGGGCTTTATACCCCTTTATACCCCAGAGAGTCCTATACTATTGGCAGTACTTCTCTACATGGACTAGACAAGCTCTGTGTGTGTGTGCATTTGCACATCTGTGTCAGAAATGGGTGCAACTTAAAGAAGCTGAATGCATTCATTAGAGGGGTGTCCACAAACATTTGGACATATGGACTATAAACGTCTGTTACTTGTTAGCTACATTAGCCTCGTAGCTCCAGTGTAAAACTAACTAAGCATCAGGGCTTCTGTGGTCTTCAGTCTCTCACCGGTGTTGCACTCTGGACTGGCCCAGCCCTCCATGCAGGTTTTGTTTCCGTTGTGGTCGCAGGTGTAGTGGCCGAAGAAGTCGTCTCTGGGTCGGCAGAACTTGTTGCAGCCGAACCCGTAGTAATGTTCATCACAGGTCACGCGAATCTGGTAGGTGAACTGGGCCACGGGTCCATTGTGCCTCAGAATCTGCCAGTGGCGGCTCGGGTTAATCATGCCGGACTGGACCGCCTTCTCAATCACCTGACCACTCGTACCTGGGATGGACAGACAGAGACAGATATGAATGAGAAAAGACTACACAACTGTTACACCACTGACCTAAACACTGCTGACCTGTAATACCCTCACACTGTTACACCACTGACCTAAACACTGCTGACCTGTAATACCCTCACACTGTTACACCACTGACCTGTAATACCCTCACACTGTTACACCACTGACCTAAACACTGCTGACATGTAATATCCTCACACTGTTGCACCACTGACCTGTAATACCCTCACACTGTTACACCACTGACCTAAACACTGCTGACCTGTAATACCCTCACACTGTTACACTACTGCCCTGTAACACACTGTTACACCACTGACCTATAACACACTCCTCACACTGTTACATCACTGACCTGTAACATACCCCTCACACTGTTACACCACTGACCTGTAACACATTCCTCACACTGTTACACCACTGACCTGCAACACACCCCTCACACTGTTACACCACTGACCTGTAACACACCCCTCACACTGTTACACCACTGACCTGTAACACACCCCTCACACTGTTACACCACTGACCTGTAACACACTCCTCACACTGTTACACCACTGACCTGTAACACACCCCTCACACTGTTACACCACTGACCTGTAACACCACTGACCTGTAACACACTCCTCACACTGTTACACCACTGACCTGTAACACCACTGACCTGTAACACACTCCTCACACTGTTACACCACTGACCTGTAACACCACTGACCTGTAACACACTCCTCAAACTGTTACACCACTGACCTGTAACACACTCCTCACACTGTTAGTCAGGACAACAGAGCTTTCTCAGACTGAACTGAAAGAAGGTAGAGGACTGAAACTGCAGCGCAGAGGAGAACGAGGAAAAACAGTGTGTGTATCTGTGTGTATGTGTGTGTGTGTGTACGTCACATTAGTTTCACTAAAGCACATGGCTTCTTTCCCAACTGGTCACACTCACTGAGCCAGGATGGGAAAGCAGGCAACAGTGTGTGTGTACATGTTTAAGAGAGAGAGAGAGAGAGAGAGAGAGAGAGTAAGAATGACTGTGTTTGACTTAGAGTTGTGAGAGTGTGTGTGTGTGTGTGTAGTGTGTGTTTTGGACAGTGTGTAATAACAGCTGCAGTTTAATTACGTTTCTTTGCACCGTGACGGCAAAAATATTCACCACGATACCCAATCCTCACCACAAACACACACATACACTCACACACACACACACACACACACACACACACACACACTACCTGTACCAAAAAAGTTTATACTGCAGACTAGTAAACAGAGTGCCAGTGTGAATAGAACAGCATGTGACCTCTGTGTGTGTGTGTGAGTACATGTGTGTGTATGTTGTGTGTGTGTGTGTGTGAAGGCTCATTGGTCATTTTTTCGCAGCCGTTTGGAATCCCACACCAGTACGAGGTATTTGCACAGTGGGCCGAGACGTGTGTGTGTTGTGTGTATGTGAAGTACGTTTTGGATCGTAGGTTGAGCTGAGACCTCACGCCACACACACACACACACACCTGCACACAGCTCAGAAGAGAGGAATCACCTGTGTGTTAACCTCTCCCTCACACACAGTGCACTATTTCCAAAAGTGAGGTAAACATTCAAAAACCCACACTGTGTCCAAAAGTTTGTGGACACCCCTTTTAATGACTGCATGCAGCTACTTTAGGCAGTACCCACTGCTGACACAGATGTGCAAATGCACACACAACTTATCTAGTCCCTGTAGAGACGTGCTGCCAATAGAATAGGTATAAAGCCCCCCAGCATTGAGAAGCTGTGGAACTACTGAGCTCTCTGGAATCATGGATGGTGGAGCTCCATCCAGTACTTTTGGGATAAACCCCCCTGGACCTCACTAACCCCCCTGTAACTAAATGCAATCAAATCCTCACAGCAATGCTCCTCCAAAATCTAGTAGAAAGCATTCCTCCTTGGGCAGTAGAGACAGTTACTCCAACAAAAGCGGGAGAAACTCTTTTTAATATTCTTGATTTTTAAGAAACAACAAATAAGCAGGTGTCCCAATACTTTTGTCCATATAATGTATATAGCAACTGTCGCTATGACAGAATACATCTGTGGGCGGAGCCTGAACAGGTCATGGACTGACTGTTAAACTGTTCAAATGCATCGTTCTGACAGGGTAGCCCTTTGCAGTGACCAGTGTGTGTGTGTGTGTGTGTGTGTGTTAATGAGGCCAGCTCTAGAGTAGGAAAGTGCTAAAGGCCACTTGACATGCTGACGTGAAGAGAGAGTCAATATTTGCACTGCTGCCCCACACACACACACACACACACACACACAGCTCTTGGCAGGTCTGAGTAGCTTCAAGATGTTTGGGTGGGCTTCAAACACTCGCTCAAATTTCACTACAAAGACCAACCGCCCCAGAAGGTCCTCACTGTTCGCGACTGCATGCCAGCGCTGAAAAGAATTATGGGGTTTGTAGTGCTCTGCCATTTACACGAAACAACACAAACGAGCTGAAGTGACCAGTGTGTGTGTGTGTGTGTATTTTAATAAAGCCAACTGAAGAAATTAAGCAGGGGGAAAGAAATTGACCACACTAATATTTGGTGAAGGCCAGATCAAGAGAAAGAGAACTGTAAACAGAGAGAGAAACACACACACACACACACACACACACACACACACTGATAAGAGGGGTAAAGGAGGGGACAGTTAGCATGGTGCTAATAGTTCTCAGGCTCTTGGTAAATGTAGGACTTCCCAATACCTCCTGACTGTCCCAGCAATTATAAACACACACATACATATTATTCCTATGTAAACTATATGGACAAAAGTATTGGGACACCTGCTCATTCATTGTTTCTTCCGAAATCAAGGGTATTAAAAAGAGCTTAGCCCGCTTTTGTTGGAGTAACTGTCTCTACGGCCCAGAAAACGGCTTTCTAATAGACTGTGGAGGAGCACTGCTGTGAGGATTTGATTGCATTCAGCAACAAGAGCAGCGTCAGTGAGGTCAGGATGTTGCATGATCACCTCCTCACCCCATCATCCCCAACTCCTCCCAAAAAAGGTGCACCATCCATCATTCCAGAGAACACAGTTCTTCCACTGCTCCATAGCTCAATGCTAGGGGGGGGCTTTATACCCCTCTAAACCACGCCTGGCATTTGGCATGGTGCCAACTGGTTCCTGTATATCTGCTCCAGGGAGTCCTATTCTATAGTCAATACATCTCTACAGCGGGTGCCACTTAAAGTAGCTGAATGCATTCCTCAGAAGGGGTGTCCACAAACATTTGGACAGATAGTGTAAGTATGTGTTTAGTTATATTACCTCCACCTCAGTACTGTTCAAACAAAAATCTAATTATGTAGTAATAATAATAAAATGCTCCAGTGTGTGTGTGTGTGAATGTGTGTAAAGCTGTCACACTACATCCTGTTATTAATTCACTGCCTGCACCTGCTTTTAGTCATCAGCCATTCAGTTTTAAAAGTGTTCCACACACACACACACACACACACACACACATTAGTTTATCACTGGTATCTTTTCCACTTTTCCTGTTCATGCCTGTGTCACCATCCTGATCAAGCTTTCTCATTCTCAGCCTGTTTACTCACTGATTGTGAGTGATTGTGTGTGTGTGTGAGTGACTGTGTGTGTGTGTGTGAGCGAGTGAGCAAGGGAAAGGGAAAAAAGAGAGAGTGAGAGAGGGGCTGACAACAGCAAAGAGAAAAGCAAACATCTACTCACTGCCAGTGCTGGAGTCATTGTTGAAGTCCACAGCCTCTAGGATCAATGTGTACGACCTCTGAGAGAGAGAGAGAGAGAGAGAGAGAGAGAGAGAGAGACATAGAGGTGGAGAGAGAGATTCATTTATTAGTTTTATCTCATTTATTCTCAAAAACTTTGTCCATCAGTCAATCTGTGTGTTTTTGTCCTTTAACCATAACCTATTACACAGATATTATATATTCATATAGGAAATAAATACTGATATTTAGAGAATGTATAGTATGCATAAACATGTAAGGGATAATTATACACACGTAATACACATCAGTATAGACATAATATATGATAATAATATGATAATAATGATAAGTATCCTGTAATAAATATCGTAAAAAATTCTTTAAATATCACAATATAACATTTTGCACAGGATGGATGGAGCACCTGTTCATTCACAGTACTGGATGGAGCACCAACCATCATTCCAGAGAACACTCAATGCTGGGGGGCTTTATACCCCTCTGGGTTTAGGCGGCATGGTGCCAATACGTCCATGTTTATCTGCTCCAGAGAGTCCTATTCTATTGCCAGTACTTCTTCTCTACGGGGACTAGACAAGCTGTGTGTGTACACTTGCACATCTGTGTCAGCAATGGGGGCAACTTAAAGTAGCTAAAGGGGTGTCCACAAACATTTGACCATATAGTGTATGTAAGTGACCTGTAATAAGAGACAGGTGCGAGACAATGTACAGGTAGTGCATATTAGTATAGAGATCATGCAGACTGATATACAGGTAATGCACGTTATATATAGACAATGCTTATTAATATATTGTAATACTTTATATTAATCTTATACAGGTACGCTATATAATCGTAAGCATAGCATATTAATATATATGGTGTGTATAATAATACACAGGTGATTAACAGGCACTGAGAGAGAGGAGGGGGGTCAAACCCCGCTCTCCCCACAACACAATCTCCGTTCCCACAAGGATTGTCATTAGCCCCCCTCTCTCTCTCTCTTACACACACACACCTAATCATTTTTAATCTCTTAATGATCCTCTAAAGCATGTTAACAAGCTCTCTGGCTCAAAGAGCAACAAACCCACCAGTAGCCTGACTTATTAACACACACACACACAATGCCAAGCTAATTGTCTAATGCCAGGCGTGGGCTAGAGGGGTATAAACCCCCCCAGCATTGGGCTGTGGAAGAACTGTGTTCTCTGGAATGCAATCCAATACTTTTGGATGAGGGGATGATGAGGTGAGGTGGTGATCATCATCCAACATCCTGACCTCACTAACACTTCTCTTGTCTCTGAATGCAATCAAATCCTCACAGCAATGCTCCTCCACAGCCTTCTTCCCTGGTCAGTAGATACAGTTACTCCAGCAAAAGCAGCTCTCACACTATTAATAACCTTGGTTTCGTAAGAAACACTGAATGAGCAGGTGTCCCAATACTTTTGTCCACACTTTGTGAAGGACTGAATGGGTAAGATGTGAAGAGTGGTTTGAGGAGTGAAGGAGTGAGCGAGGGCATCAAAGTGTGTGTGTGTGTGTGTGTGTGTGTAGGGGGGTTTTCAGTGGCTCTCCTTTGAAGGCTTTTGTCACCCTTAAAGCCACTGTCTCTCTCTCTCTCACCAATATCAGATAACACACAGCCGAGTGTGTGTGTGTGTGAGTGTGAGTGTGTGTAAGTGTGTGTGTGTGCGACTTCACAAAGAATGCGAGTGTATTGTGCAGGAGGGCCAGAGGGCCAGTGTGTGTGTGTGTGTGTGTGTGTGGCTTGGGTGGGCAAAACGTGAAATTGTGTGTGTGTGTGTGTGTGTGTGTGTGTGTGTGTGTGTGTGTCCCTCCTCTCATCTCTTCACACACTCTCTCCACCTCTCACACTTTCGGGCTCAGCGTAGCACGGCTCAATGAAATACTTCAGATGAGATGTGTCTCTCTCTCCCTCGCTCTCGCTCTCCTTCTCGCCAGCGAGAGCCCTCTACACTCTCTCTCTCTCTCTCACACACACACACACACACACACACACACACACACACACACACACTCCTTATCTCACACAGATGCAGAAAGTTACCCCAGTGCTAAAAGCTAGCATGGCACACCGCGGCCGAGGGCCTAGAGTCCAGGCAGCACCTGCTGGCCTTGTTAGTTTAGTGAATTCATGCAGGGAATAAAGTTTTACTAGTAACTCGTCCAATTCCAGCTTATTTACGCAGGGATGAGTTTTACAGGGTTCCTCAAGAGTTCCCGAGTAAAGATAATGGTTCTCCACAGAATTAGATTAGCCTAATTTACTAGATTAGCCTAATTTACTAGATTAGCCTACTAACATACTAGACTAACCTACTAACCTACTAGATTAGCCTAAATTACTAGATTAGCCTACTAACTTACTAGATTAGCCTAAATTACTAGATTAGCCTAAATTACTAGATTAGCCTACTAACTTACTAGATTAGCCTAAATTACTAGATTAGCCTAAATTACTAGATTAGCCTAATTTACTAGATTAGCCTAATTTACTAGATTAGCCTAATTTACTAGATTAGCCTACTAACATACTAGACTAGCCTACTAACATACTAGATTAGCCTAAATTACTAGATTAGCCTAATTTACTAGATTAGCCTAAATTACTAGATTAGCCTAATTTACTAGATTAGCCTAAATTACTAGATTAGCCTAATTTACTAGATTAGCCTAAATTACTAGATTAGCTTAAATTACTAGATTAGCCTAAATTACTAGGTTAGCCTAATTTACTAGATTAGCCTAAATTACTAGATTAGCCTAATTTACTAGATTAGCCTAATTTACTAGATTAGCCTACTAACGTACTAGACTAACCTACTAACATACTAGATTAGCCTACTAATTTACTAGATTAGCCTACAAATTTACTAGATTCGCCTACTAACATACTAGATTAGCCTAAATTACTAGATTAGCCTAAATTACTAGATTAGCCTACTAACATACTAGATTAGCCTAAATTACTAGATTAGCCTTCTAATTTACTCGATTAGCCTAATTTACTAGATTAGCCTACTTACATACTAGATTAGCCAACTAATTTACTAGATTAGCCTACTAACATACTAGATTAGCCTAAATTACTAGATTAGCCTACTAACACACTAGATTAGCCTAAATTACTAGATTAGCCTACTAATTTACTAGATTTGCCTACTAACTTACTAGATTAGCCTAAATTACTAGATTAGCCTAAATTACTAGATTAGCCTACTAACACACTAGATTAGCCTAAATTACTAGATTAGCCTAATTTACTAGATTAGCCTAAATTACTAGATTAGCCTAAATTACTAGATTAGCCTACTAACACACTAATTAATAATTAATAATAAACTGTTATAAATGACATTGAGTGAATACTAGCCTGGAGCTTTAGTTTAGTACACTTTATTAAACGATGTTCTAATATTCACTCTCTCGAATTGTCGACTACACACACGCACACACTCTCTCACACACACACACACACGCACACTCTCACACACACACTCTCTCACACACACACACGCACACTCTCACACACACACACACACACACACACACACACACACACACACACACACACACAGAACAGAGCAGTGGATTTAGTGTAGCTGGAGGGCATTGGCCTAAACTGTCTCCTCAACTCACACACAACGTTCCATGAACTCTTTGAGTGACTGTCTCGCCTGGAGCTTTAGCCAACATCACACACACACACACACACACACACACACACACACACACACACACACGCACACACACACACATTACAGCCTCTTCAGCACAATGTCATTCCCCATAGTGGAGCTTCCTGCTGTCGTGTGTGTGACCCGTGAGTCTTTATTCACCCTAATCCAGCCGGCCGCACGCCCGGACCTACTGTTTACTTCTAACACACACACACACACACACACACACACACACACACACACACACACAGGGTCAGTCATTCAGGTCTAATCTACAGGACGATAGTAGAGAGAGAGAAAGATGGCACTGCAGACACCAGAGGAGCATCAACTGACAATGTTTACAGACTGAAATCTGCAACCCAACAAAACAGACAGTGATGAGGATGATGATGAAGATGATGATGATGAGACTAACATCCCCCTTAAAATCACAGCCTGATTACATCCTAAATACCTTAAAATTCAGTAACTGCAACAACTACAGAGCTAACTACATTATATGTCCAAATGTTTGTGGACACCCCTTTTAATGAATGCATTCAAGTCGCACCTATTGTTGACAAAGATGTGCAAATGCACACACACAGCTTGTCTAGTCCCTGTAGAGAAGAAGTACCGTCAATAGAATAGGACTCTCTGGAGCAGATAAACATTGATGAAGCAGTTGCCACCATGCTGCCTAATGCCAGGCGTGGGCTAGAGGGGTATAAAGCCCCCCAGCATTGAGCTGTGGAGCAGTGGAGGAACTGTGTTCTCTGGAATGATGGATGGTGCTCCATTCAATACTTCTGGGATGAGCTGGGAAGTCCATCCTAACCTCATTAACGCTGTTCTTGACGCTGAACGCAATCAAATACGCACAGCAATGCTCCTCAGAAATCTAGTAGAAAGCCTTCTTCTCTGGACAGTAGAGACAGTTACTCCAACAAAAGCAGGATCAGCTCTTTTTAAGACCCTTGATTTCAGAAAACACAATGAATGAGCAGATGTCCCAATACTTTTGTCCATATTGTGTACCACACACATCCTAACCCATCGACTGCATCTGGGGTTTCTTGTTTATTTATGTTCCGAACAAATAAACTGCGTTTCAGGCCAGTAAACTCTGACTCTGGTTCCTCAAGCAGGATCCAGAACAACAAATAGGGGGAAACAACGCTGGAGACTGGTTGCCCAGCAACCGCCTTAAGCATCCGGACGGACTTGGGGCGCCTCGGGCGCTGCTGATGATGCAAAAAAAAAAAGAAAAAGAAAGAAAAAGAATACACCGATCCAAACACACACCCATTCAAGAGCCCCCCGTGTTGCTCTCTGAACTCCCCTCCTCCTTTGTGGCGGCGCTCATTGTACTGCGCTGGTCCAGCGCTGCCCGGTGGACGTATTGCTAGGTAGAGATTTAAGGGAAAAGAAAGCATGCAAGACCACAATGTCTAATTATTCCCCATTCAGAATGGGTTCTGGAGCCGGTCTAGACTGTTGGATGGGTGGAATGTGTGTGTGTGTGTGAGAGATGTCTAAGCGATGGCTGCCCCGGTAACTAAGGCTAATTGGACTACCGGCTTGACTCTGCGTGACCTGTTATTGACAGCTAAACCCTCGGGGTGGCGAGAGTAAACACACACGGCGAACAATCGCGCCATTCAGGGGTGGGGCGACCAAACGTAACCAAAACACTCGTCTGACTTTTCTCTCACACTCAAGAAACCTGGAATCTCCCAAACAGCAGCTTTACAGGAGGAGGAAAAAAGCGTCTTCACTACCAATGGAAGTCAATGTAGAAATGATTCATTCAGTGTCATTTCGGAGCGTTTCTATTGGTCCGTTCATCATACAATTCTGATATAACGTAAAGAACAAGTGCCAGATTAGGATAAAGTCAAAAAGTGAAAAACAGCAAAAATGGAGATTATATAATAAGGCTGGCATAAACTAAACTAAATGTCCAAATATTTGTGGCCACCCCTTTTAATGAATGCTCTCAGCTACTTTAGGCTGCACCCATTGCTGACACAGGTGACACAGCTTGTCTAGTCCCTGTCGAGAAGTACTGCCAATAGAATAGGACCATCTGGAGCAGATAAACATCATGAACCTATTGGCACCATGCTGCCTAAAGATGCCAGGCATGTGCTAGTAGAGGGGTATAAAGCCCCCCAGCATTCAGAAGCTGTGGAGCAGTGGAAGAGCTGTGCTCTCTGGAATGATGGATGGTGGAGCTCCATCTGATACTTTTGGGAGTTGGGGATGATGAGGTGGGGTGGTGATGATCATCCAACACCCTGATCTTTCTAAGGCTATTCTCACAGTGCAGTGGCAGCAGCGCTCCGGCCCGGAGTGGGAATGTCGGAGACGCCGTTCTCCCTGCTTCGGTCAGTGGAGCATCAGCATGATCCTGAAGCTGCTGGTTTAGGAGGAAATGCTACATAATGCTGCTTTAAAGCAAGTAAAGGTGTGTTTAAGCTGCTGGGGTTTCCCCGTCTTTCTCATGTCAGCATTGATGCGTACAAGCTTTAGATTGAATAAACAAACACACACACACACACACACACACACAGAGCTGTAGTTATCAGCAGTGGGAGTGTTTGGGGCTAATTATGTCTCAGTGGAATCAGTGAAGCTGCTTCCTGCGGCCTTTGTGTGCAACACTGAGATGCTGATAAACTGAGGAGATTTTACAGGCCTCATTGTTTCACTCCTTTGATCTTAGACAGAGCAATGATGCTCAGCCCAACTCAGTTACAGTCTCTACACACACACACACACACACACACACATCCACACACTATCAAACACAGAGCTCAAACCTAACACTTATGATTCATCATTTTCTGGCCACAATTTCAGCCATAACGTCTTCAAGACGGCAGCTTTACAGGAGAAGGAAAAAACCTTCTTAACTTTCAATGGAAGTCAATGCAGAAATATTTTAATTCTAGTAATTTTGGAGCGTTTCTATTGGTGCGTTCATTATGAGATTTTGGCACAATGTAAAGAACAACCGCCAGATTTACAAAAAGTCAAAAAGTGAAAAACAGTAAAAAAAAAAATATTTAAATATAGTTTTTTAATATTTTCATTTATAGAAGTTTTTAAACTGTACTTTAGGGACTGATATTATTAATGGTGCAACTTCCTAAACTCTAATAAACTGCAGAAACTCTAATAAGCGGCTTTAGCTAATAGAAATATCGTGGCACTGGAGGCGGGGCTACTTAAAATTCTCTTAAAACGACTTTTCCGTTATCTGATGTTCTCCTAGTGCTAGAAGGTGAGGTCTGGCTGCATTGAGCATGTTCGTGTTATTTTGGCCAAGATGATGTTTTGTATTCAGTCTGTATTCCTGAACTCATACTGGCTTCTCCAGGAGCCAGTATGTATGAAGTAACCAGGTGTAAACAGGGTCAAAGTCAATATTCTGGAAGAGTGTAGGGGGCTCAGGGGGGGGGGGGGTCACACAGCTGTTAAGCATGGTGGTGGTAGTATCATCCTCTGAACGTGGTACATTTTACAAAGCTACAAAAACAACTCAACATGCCCATACTCATCAGTACTGTGACAAATTACATCACATTACCCTTGATACTCATCAAGTACCAAGTATTTAACCCCACCCCTCCCCACCCCCCACGCCCCCCTACACTGTAGATTGTATCCGTACTCAAACCCAATATCCAGAGTCAACATTCTGAACTGGTGTCTAACACACAGTTATATGAATACAGCAGTGGAGGTGTTTGGGACTCATATACACACACATACACACCAACAGACCCCTGGCAGCGCGCGCTACTTTGCTACCCCCGTTGGCAGCCCCAACCGGACGGTCACGTCAGCGCGCAAAAATGCAACGGAACTGAACCGGAGCACCGATTCACCCCGACTCTTGTACACACACACACACACACACACACACACACACGCTGCACTCACCGGCCAGGCGAAGCTGAAGGGCAGCACGACGCGCGCGCGGCTCTCACCGGCCAGAGCCTCGCGCGCCACGGTGTTCCCCCCGAGTACGGGCGTGGAGCCGCTGCCGAAGCTGCACGGGCCGCCGGCGGACACGCGCGACTGGTACTCCTTCAGGCACGCGCGGAAGAACGTGTCGCACTCGTCCCGCGTGCACAACTCGGTGGCCGGGTCGCGCGCGCCGTCACAGCACGCGCCGCTCTGCAGCTCGCCGCGCGCGTTGTGCGCGGACAGCAGCTGCAGCTCGAACTGGCCAGACGTTTCAGAGCTCTGTAGAAACGAGGAGGAAAAAAAAGCACAGAGTGAAAAAACACCGTCTTGTTTAGGTGCAGATGTTCGTGCACGAGCACGGCAGGTAGTTTCCGCTAGCGCAAAGCTAGTTTTGGCTCGTGCTGGAGAGTTTGGGAGACGCTTTCGTAGCGTTGGTTTGAACCGCAAAACAGCATGAAAAGGCCCCGTGCAAGAAAAGTTGGTTTAGAGTCTCGTGCAAAAGCGTGAAACGTGCATGCACCGAAAAACGCAATGCACTGACTTGCTTGTAATGTGGGCATAACTCCCAGATCAGCTAAACATACAGCATTAACACGGTTGTTGCAAGCAGAACAAAATACACACATATATTCATTTAATAAAGCACATTTTTAAAATTAAATGTAGGCTGAAACTTTGCAAAACCGGTGCACAACTGGACAGCTAGCTAGTCAGCTAGCAAAGCAAGGCATTTCAGCCCATGCACAAGACCCTACATCCATGCAATCCAAAAAACGTCTGCAAAACATAGTGATATAGCTATCAATGTTACTGCAACAGAACAAGCGCGTGCAAAAAAACAACAACCAAAAAACAGTAACGTTACAACATCAGAATAAGCGCGTGGAGAACTCGAACTTCGAGCATGCTGGGAAAAAAAAACAAAAGCTAAGAAAACCAATCGTACCTGTATCCACAGGCAGTGCAGGAGCAGATGCAGATGCATGCACGCCGCCGCGAGCCTCCGTGTCCCCGCCATGCCTCCTCTCCTGCGTCCGCGCGGCCAAGACTACAAGTTTAGCCAGAGCGCAGCTCCTCATATACACTCCCTCCTCCACGCGCACTATCACACACCTCTTCAGCTCCCAGACCGATCTGCACATGCACGACCGCAGAAACGAGTCCAAGTGCGTAAAAAAATGTGAGAAAAAAAAAAGCTCGTGCAGATGTGAAAACCCCCTTTTTTCTTTCCTCCGCGAGCCTTTTCTTCTTTTTGGGCTGTTGTTGTGGTTTGTGTGTTCCTCCGTCCTCCTGGTAGGTGTGTGTTGTTCCGCTGTGTGTCTGTGTGTCTGGCTGTTTGTTGTTGTTGTTGTTTTTGTTTACGCGTCTGCTCGTTCCGAAGGAGCTCGCGAGCTGCGCGAGAAAAAGCTTCGATTGTGAGAGCACGCGAGCGTTCTGTCTATAACGGCCAGTTCACAGCGGAGGGGGCGGGGCGCGCCTGCGAGCGTGAATATTCATGAGAGGGCGTGGCCATCGAACGAAATCACGCCCGCTCACAGTAAGGAGGAGCGGGGAGATTTATAAGGGCGCTAAAAATGGCTTTAAAGAGCCTGTATTCCACATTCTCCTGATTTTATTCGCCACATGCGACTTTTGTGTGTTTTTGGTGCCAAAACCAGTCATTATTAAGTATTTCATGACCATTTTCTAACACCGCTTTATCCTTTTCTACTTAAGCGTGATTGAACTTTCAATAATGTGTTTGTTTCCCATAATTTTCACATATATACTTAAATACACATATATACTAAAATTTGTCTAACAATAAATATCTGATGCCAATAAATCAGACTATAGCTGTCCCAAACCTGGCTACTGCGCTCCCTAGTGGTTAAAATTCAGTTCTGCTGAGTCTGTAACTCCAATGATGACGAAATAGTGAAAATGTTCCACTGTTTTCTTAACAAAAATTTTATAAAATTAAATAGCTAACAACGAAAACTAAAAATTGACTTTTTTAAATTCTCAATTTCCTGTAATACTACCAGACCTTTTCTGTCTCTACAACAACTTCTTGTGTTTTTGATGAGGTCCCCATGTATAAGTGGGTGGGGCAACATAATATTACCCAGTAATTAGCTCATAAATAACAATTATGGCTTGTAATTGCAGTAAATCACATTATGGAAAGGATAATGTGTTACGATGTCCGATTCATGCTGACTATGGAAATATTTGGTTATGTAAATGAGCTCTATTCTAAATGGCTGCTGTTGTATTTGGTCTCATTCAAAAAGCAGCACAGGCTGAAACACTTCTTATAACTTCAGAGTCAAGAGGCGGGGCTAAACTAGTGTAAGCAGAATAGACGCATGATGCATGCATTTTTTAGGTTTTTGTGACGTCACAAAAACAATTCATATTTGGCAGCTTAGCTTTCATGCATGGACTGTACAGATTAGCGGAGTGAACTGTAACATTAGCAATGTTTACATACAACTCGATACTGACGACAAGTTTGACGTCAGAAAGATGCTGAATTTTAACGTCAGACAGACGTTACATGTTATTTGAAAATAAAAATAGTGTTGACATCAAGCTCCAACATTGGACAGATGTTTATTTTGGTTAGAAATCAAAGCCAAATGTCTATCAAAAACCAACACTGCATTGATAGCAAGCTCCAACATTGGACAGACATTGAATTTTGGTTGGAAATCAAAGTCACATATTTGCCAAAAAAAAACAACATCGGGTTAACATCAAGCTTCAACGTTAGAGAGATGTTAAATTTTGGTTGGAAATCTAAGTCACATATCCGTCAAAAAAACAACAACATTGGGTGGACATCAGGCTCCAACGTTAGACAGATGTTGAATTTTGGTTGGAAATCAAATTTAAATATCTAATAAAAACCAACATTGCATTGATATCAAGCTCCAACGTTAGACAGATGTTGAATTTTGGTTGGAAATCAAATTCAAATATCTATCAGAAACCAACACTGCATTATTATCAAGCTCAACGTTAGACAGATGTTGAATTTTGGTTGAAAATTAAAGTCACATGTCTATCAAAAACCATTTATATCCAACTGCATTGATATCAAGCTCCAACATTAGAAAGACGTTGAACTTTGGTTACTTAACACCATAACTTTACAACCAACACCATATCAACATCGTCAACAACGCCCGGCCTTCACGTTGTGTGGACATTGACATTACGAAATTTAGCAGATGTTGGGTTTTGGCCACCACACCTCACAACTAAACGCTGGTGTTTTCCGTCAGTATTATGTTGGAATGAGACGTTTGGAAGACGTTGGATTTTGCTTAACCAACATCTCAACTTAAATTCAACAAAATATCAATCTTCAGTTTCCTGCATCCAACCGACGCTGGTGTTAGACGTTGGCCTGACACTGAATGTTGGTCACAGACAAAATCAATCAGAGAATAACGTCTAGAGATGTTGGTGATCGGCCTATTTGAGAGCATTTAGCTCCCATCAAGCCGTGGCCGGTCAGCAGAAGACTAACGAGATACGAAGGCTTTCAGGTGATCGTATAATCATTGATCTACACAGACGAGACGTTCAAAGAAGCCACATGTGAAGAATCTGACTGATCGCTTAAGATTCATCTGCTCAAGTAAGCTTTGTTCCTGTCCTAAACGTCCTCACACAGTCCCGGCCTAATTCCCCAGACTCTCTGCCTAACCTGCCACTTTTAAAGCCCAGTTAATCAGCGCTGGTCATGTATTATGCATCAGCTGGGAGCGCGGTGTAATCCCAGAGCTGGTTGTACTGGAACGGAGGAAAGCGCATCTGTAATGACAGCTGGTTCAGCGCTAACTGAGCGGCCTACGTGAGCCTTTTCACTGGGTCTGCCAGGGGGGTAAAAATGCATGAATCTAAAAGTGGTGATTCAACTGCCTTGCTTTAGGAATGTCAGAACTGATTATAATAACAGTCATAAATCAATTTTTTCCCCATAAATCCTTCAAAAAGGCTTGTTGGGCCGATTCGGCATTCGTCTGCATTGCACTCCTGAGTCTCCAGTGTGTCTCCAAAACAGCCAGATCAAACCGAACTGTGTCAAATGTAAGATTTGATTCAGTGAATCGCTTCCTAACGAATCAAATCAGATCGAATGAATGAAAGGTCAGAGATTTACTGCAGACTGGGTGGGTGGATGGGGGGGCAGAGTGTCAGAAGAAAGAGATGAGGAGCGGAGGGGGAGGAAGGCGGGAGCAGAGTGGGATGGGGTCGTCTCGTGAAACGGAGAAGTGCAGGGGGGCGGTGGTCTTTATTCTGAAATTGGAACAGCTGTGTCTCGCTGCCTTTAAAGAGGGGCCATGAATAGATGATGGCTTTGGAAAGCACCCCCCCCCCCAAAAAAAAAAAAAAACAGCCGACCCGCCTCCCCTCCTCCCCAGGGCAGAGTGGGATGGTGTGGAGCGAGAGAAAGAGAGAGAGATAATAATACAGACTGGAGACAAGAGGAGGGTGATGGACTAATGAGGTAAAGTGAGCCTTAGACTGAATACAGAGAGAGAGACAGAGAGAGAGAGAGAGAGAGAGAGAGAATGGGGAGAGGGCAAGACAAGAGATAGAGTAAGAAAACGAGAGTGAGAGAGTGATAGAAAGCGAGAGAGGGGGACAGAGAGAGAGAGAGAAAGAAAAAAAAAGGGATAGAGAGAGAGAGAGAGAGAGAGAGAGAGAGGGATGGAGAGAGAGAGTGTATGATGGGGGTGGGTGCTTGTCTAGCACCATACATACCAAATTCCTACAGTGCTGGTGTGTGTGTGTGTGTGTGTGTGTGTGTGCATTTTGACTGGCCTTCTATTGCCCTCCTCATCTCTGCTGCCCCCTAGTGTTGAAGGCAATAGATTTAGTGACAGAGAGTCGTCTCCAATCAGAGGGATTCCAACCCTGAAGGCCCCACAGTAGGACCTACAGTACTGAGTTACAGTCTCACACACCTAAAGATCAAAGACCTAAAGGCCACAACAACAATTTATCCACCCAAATTCTTCAGAACCCGCTGTTGCCCAACTGAACATTGCTGATGTGACATCATCCAGAATTGCTCAAGTTGATGACATCACTGCACCATTCATCGCTTCTGATCAGCAGTGGCTACTTTAAGACTGTCCCTCACTTCCCTCAGCTCCGCCTACTCTGAGCTGTTCGGTCATGATCACAGTAAAGGGTGTGGACCAGCGTGAGAAAACTCCACACACGCCAAGGAGCTTCTTCTGACTCAGCTCTGAGATAAACGCTGCTGAATTCAGTTTGAACCCGACTATGACCCGAAACAGATCAGAGCTCAAAACACGACTAACCTCTGAACCCAAAGAATTCTGAACCCGTCCGTAAACCTGACAGAGTTCTGAACCCGTCCATAACCTGACAGAATTCTCAACCCGTCCATAACCTGACAGAGTTCTGAACCCGTCCATAACCTGACAGAATTCTCAACCCGTCCATAACCTGACAGAGTTCTGAACCCGTCCATAACCTGACAGAATTCTGAACCCGTCCATAACCTGACAGAATTCTCAACCCGTCCATAACCTGACAGAGTTCTGAACCCGTCCATAACCTGACAGAATTCTCAACCCGTCCATAACCTGACAGAGTTCTGAACCCGTCCATAACCTGACAGAATTCTCAACCCGTCCATAACCTGACAGAATTCTCAACCCGTCCATAACCTGACAGAGTTCTGAACCCGTCCATAACCTGACAGAATTCTCAACCCGTCCATAACCTGACAGAGTTCTGAACCCGTCCATAACCTGACAGAATTCTGAACCCGTCTGTAACCCAACAGAATTCTGAACCCGTCTGTAACCCAACAAATATGAAAGACATCTGAAATGTGTTAAACTATCGAAGCGGTTTGTCTCCTCCTGTAAAGTCATTTTAAAAACAGCCACAGTTTGAGAAATGACAACAGAACCAGACCAGACCCGGGACGCAATCAGGTGGGTCCAGTTGTGGTTTGGACAAGTTGGTTAAGCTCTGAGCATCTTTCGGGATCTTTATTTTAGTGACAGGACCCGACTGTCTGTCTGTCTCTTTCTCTACTCGGACCACCTGTCTGTCTCTCTGGTGTGAGGGGTGTTACAGTAGGGTCATGCTGACTGTCGGTGTGTATAAAAGTTCCCACAGTCACTCCTTCTCTTTCTAGCTCTGACCTGCGTGTCACTCTCCCAGCTGCTGCTGTTGCGAAACACACCAGATTTGGTGAGAAAGCGAGAGAGAGAGAGAGAGAGAGAGAGAGAGAGAGAGAGAGAGAGAGAGTATGTCTAAACAGTGAGGCCTGTAATTACATGTGTAACTGCATCAGCAGGTGCAAAACCTGAACGCTTGTTACTGTATTTAGACAAAAGTATTGGGACATCTGCTCATTCATAGTTTCCTCTGAAATAAAGGTTTAAAAAAGAGTTTCTCCTGGTTTTGTTGGAGTAACTGTCTCTACTGTCCAGGGAAGAAGACTTTCTACTAGATTGTGGAGCTGGAGCATTGCTGTGAGGATTTGATTGCATTTAGTGACAGGAGCTCAATGGCAGTGGCAGCCATGAGAAACACCACCAACACCAGCGATGCTAGAAATGCCAGATCATCTGGCAGAACCGGTGTAATTCAGCCCAGTGTTGCCAACGTAGCGACTTCTCAGACCAATCTAGCTACTTTTTCTGGTGCTATTGGAGACTTCTGGAGACTTCAGTGACTGTCCTCAGCAGCGGGGGCTGCCGTGAGCCCCGTCCCACAACACCTACAGTGCTCAGTCTCACAGTCAGAGCAGACCCTCACCGCTCCACGTCCACACAAATGCAAATAAACTGCACATGCCCGCAGCCACCGCTGACCCCGCCCCTGTTTTCAGTGTGATGTAAATATAAACACCTCAAAACTAAAAAACTATTTAACTAAGTAACTCTGCTAAAGTGTCCCTTTTAAGGTCACTCTGCCGGTCCCAAGCCCGGATAAAGGAGGAGGGTTGAGCGTAGAGGAGCAGTTCCTCCCCACATAACAGTCCTTTGATTAAATTTGATATGCTAACATTTAACAACACAAGACAACATTCATTTATGTGATTGATGTAAAAATGATTTATGTAATGTGGGTCTAGACGAAGCATTAAAGTCATGAAGGTAATTTGGGAAGTGATGGCCTATTTCAAAAAGTTCCTTTCATTTCAGAGATGACATCATTTAGCGACTTCTAGCGACTTACAGGGCAGCCAATAGCCACTTTTCTTCCTGAGGAGTCGGCAACACCTACTCAGCCCTACATGTTCAAGGAATCTGACCTCTGGAGGACAAATCCCACCTGGTTCGAATCCAGCAGAAGAAAGATGACAAAAATCCCCCGACAGAAAAGAGCGACGGCGTCGTTTCTCTACCGGTTCACAGTACATTCATGAACCGTAGACCACAGCTAAAAGGCAACTATGACAATGAGCAGACAGGGCCTGCAAGACATTTCTCAAGCTGCATGTTTTTGTCTTCTGAGAGTTGCGTGTGTTTGTCTTGAGATCTTTCTGAAGTTCTTCGGAAAGATTTTGTCTGGTCTGGTCTGTTGGAACCACAGCGCTGATGTTGTTTGATGGTTTTCAGCATTTTTTCCCGATGCAGTCTCACAGTGCAGACTGTAAAAACAGAGAATTATTGGAAAGCAGCAGATGAACTGATGACCCTTCAAAATAAAGGTGCTTCAAATGGTTCTTGAGCCTGAGTGATGCCATAGAGCAGGGATGGGCAGCTCTGGTCCTGGAGGGCCGGATTTCTGCACAGTTCCTTCACTTTTCCTGCTCAGGTCACATGCCCCCCCCCCCCCCCCCCCTTTTATAGAAGAACCACTTTCATGCTTCCATGAAGAACATTCCCAGCCAACGTGCTCATGAAAAATAGGGGCTAGGTGGGTTCCAGGTGGGCATGGGCTCTGAAAGGGTTTGTACATACATAGTGTTGTCCTCTGGTTTCATGATGGCCCCACATTTGGACGCCCATCGGGGTCAAGATGGGACCAGGGTATGTCCCAGACGGGGCCCATGTTTATAACCCCTTCTGGTCCCAACACTGCCCCCGATGGGCATCCATATGTGGGGCCTATATGGAACCGTTCTGGTGGGCTACCCATACAGACCCCACATGGACATGTTAGCTGGGTTGGGCCTCATTTACCAGTATCTTCCCAAGAAAGTTCTCAGTCCATGAGGTCACAGTTCTGCTCCTGTCAGAATCTTCGCAATGCCAAAAACTCCTATAGAAGGCCTCGCGTGTCCAATAGAGCTCTGTAAGTGTGAGGAACCTTTCAGGGGGCTAAGATGTAATGGTTCTCTACTAATTTAAAGGTTCTTCGTTCTTCTCACTCATACAGGATCACTGATGCAGTTCAGTGTAGCTAGCTGTGTGTACTGTTGGCTTTGGCAATTCCACACACTGATGAGGTCTCCTCCTCAAACAGGAATAAGCTCAACATGTGTATAGGTGTACACACTGAAACACACACACACACACACACACACACACACACTGTGACGCACTGGATCGACCCAATCGAGTGAGGGCATCCTTTCCACATCAATAGCCCACAATGCATTACATCAATGCAGTTACTGCCAGAAGGGACTACACTGAAAGACAGGACTGTGTTGATGCCATGCAGTGTCATTATGTATGTGGAAATGATCCACAACGCTTAGATCAAGTCAATTCATCAGCTGCCCACCAGCTTTTAACACCTCAAACCTTCTACAAGTTCTAAAAGTTCTAAAAGTTCCTGCTCTACTGACACGACTCGAGCCCTTGAGCCGCAGTGTGAGGCTCTAGGGGCCTGGTGTGTGTGTGTGTGTGTGTGTGTTGTGTATTTGCTGTGTCTGGCTCCTCTCAAACGATTTCATCTCCCAAAGCAAAGAAACACAAAGAGCCGCAATTAATACTGTGTTCTCTTCAAACAGCCCCCGGAGCCTGACCCAGCGCCGGTTAGTCAACAGGACCCCTCAGCCCAGGTGAGTACAGTGAGGATCTGTACCACTGAACAAGCCTGGGATTAAATCTGAGTGTTCAGATTACAAATGATCTGATCTGATTTGTTTCTTGTGATCAGATTACAAATGATCTGATAAGATTTGTTTCTTAGAGTGTTCAGATTACAAATGATCTGATCTGATTTGTTTCTTAGAGTGTTCAGATTACAAATGATCTGATCTGATTTGTTTCTTAGAGTGTTCAGATTACAAATGATCTGATCTGATTTGTTTCTTGTAATCAGATTACAAATAATTTGATATGATTTGTTTCTTAGAGTGTTCAGATTACAAATGATCTGATCTGATTTGTTTCTTGTGATCAGATTACAAATAATTTGATATGATTTGTTTCTTAGAGTGTTCAGATTACAAATGATCTGATCTGATTTGTTTCTTAGAGTGTTCAGATTACAAATGATCTGATCTGATTGTTTCTTAGAGTGTTCAGATTACAAATGATCTGATCTGATTTGTTTCTTAGAGTGTTCAGATTACAAATGATCTGATCTGATTTGTTTCTTAGAGTGTTCAGATTACAAATGATCTGATCTGATTTGTTTCTTGTAATCAGATTACAAATAATTTGATATGATTTGTTTCTTAGAGTGTTCAGATTACAAATGATCTGATCTGATTTGTTTCTTGTGATCAGATTACAAATAATTTGATATGATTTGTTTCTTAGAGTGTTCAGATTACAAATGATCTGATCTGATTTGTTTCTTAGAGTGTTCAGATTACAAATGATCTGATCTGATTGTTTCTTAGAGTGTTCGGATTACAAATGATCTGATCTGATTTGTTTCTTAGAGTGTTCAGATTACAAATGATCTGATCTGATTTGTTTCTTAGAGTGTTCAGATTACAAATGATCTGATCTGATTTGTTTCTTGTGATCAGATTACAAATAATTTGATATGATTTGTTTCTTAGAGTGTTCAGATTACAAATGATCTGATCTGATTTGTTTCTTGTGATCAGATTACAAATAATTTGATATGATTTGTTTCTTAGAGTGTTCAGATTACAAATAATTTGATCTGATTTGTTTCTTGTGATCAGATTACAAATAATTTGATCTGATTTGTTTCTTAGAGTGTTCAGATTACAAATGATCTGATCTGATTTGTTTCTTAGAGTGTTCAGATTACAAATGATCTGATCTGATTTGTTTCTTGGAGTGTTAAGATTACAAATGATTACAAATTATCTGATCTAATTTGTTTCTTGGAGTGTTCAGATTACAAATTATCTGATTTGTTTCTTAGAGTGTTCAGATTACAAATGATCTGATCTGATTTGTTTCTTGGAGTGTTAAGATTACAAATGATCTGATTTGTTTCTTAGAGTGTTCAGATTACAAATTATCTGATTTGTTTCTTGGAGTGTTCAGATTACAAATGATCTGATCTGATTTGTTTTTTTAGAGTGTTCAGATTACAAATGATCTGATCTGATTTCTTTCTTAGAGTGTTCAGATTACAAATGATCTGATCTGATTGTTTCTTAGAGTGTTCGGATTACAAATGATCTGATCTGATTTGTTTCTTAGAGTGTTCAGATTACAAATGATCTGATCTGATTTGTTTCTTAGAGTGTTCAGATTACAAATGATCTGATCTGATTTGTTTCTTGTGATCAGATTACAAATAATTTGATATGATTTGTTTCTTAGAGTGTTCAGATTACAAATGATCTGATTTGTTTCTTGTGATCAGATTACAAATAATTTGATATGATTTGTTTCTTAGAGTGTTCAGATTACAAATGATCTGATATGATTTGTTTCTTGTGATCAGATTACAAATAATTTGATATGATTTGTTTCTTAGAGTGTTCAGATTACAAATGATCTGATCTGATTTGTTTCTTAGAGTGTTCAGATTACAAATGATCTGATCCGATTTGTTTCTTAGAGTGTTCAGATTACAAATTATCTGATATGATTTGTTTCTTGTGATCAGATTACAAATTATCTGATATGATTTGTTTCTTGTGATCAGATTACAAATGATCTGATCTGATTTGTTTCTTAGAGTGTTCAGATTACAAATGATCTGATCCGATTTGTTTCTTAGAGTGTTCAGATTACAAATTATCTGATCTGATTTGTTTCTTAGAGTGTTCAGATTACAAATGATCTGATCTGATTTGTTTCTTGGAGTGTTAAGATTACAAATGATTACAAATTATCTGATCTAATTTGTTTCTTGGAGTGTTCAGATTACAAATTATCTGATTTGTTTCTTAGAGTGTTCAGATTACAAATGATCTGATCTGATTTGTTTCTTGGAGTGTTAAGATTACAAATGATCTGATTTGTTTCTTAGAGTGTTCAGATTACAAATTATCTGATTTGTTTCTTGGAGTGTTCAGATTACAAATGATCTGATCTGATTTGTTTCTTAGAGTGTTCAGATTACAAATGATCTGATCTGATTTCTTTCTTAGAGTGTTCAGATTACAAATGATAAATACAAATGATGTACAAATGATCTGATCCGATTTGTTTCTTGGAGTGTTCAGATTACAAATGATCTGATCTGATTTCTTTCTTAGAGTGTTCAGATTACAAATGATAAATACAAATGATGTACAAATGATCTGATCTGATTTGTTTCTTAGAGTGTTCAGATTACAAATGATCTGATCTGATTTCTTTCTTAGAGTGTTCAGATTACAAATGATAAATACAAATGATGTACAAATGATCTGATCCGATTTGTTTCTTGGAGTGTTCAGATTACAAATGATCTGATCTGATTTGTTTCTTGGAGTGTTCAGATTACAAATGATCTGATCTGATTTCTTTCTTAGAGTGTTCAGATTACAAATGATCTGATCTGATTTGTTTCTTAGAGTGTTCAGATTACAAATGATAATTACAAATGATGTACAAATGATCTGATCTGATTTGTTTCTTAAATCTGAGAGTTCAGATTTAATATTCTTTACAATATCCTTTAATTTTGCTTCTTACATATTTCTTAAAAATTGTATTCATGTGCTCACAAATATTTTAAGACCCTGCCCTCAATAAGGCAGCACTGTCTGATCTTCCACTGTGAAATAAAGACTTTTATTTATATCTGAACTTTCAGATTTAAGCAACAAATCAGATCTGATCATTTGTAATCTGGGTGCTCAGACTAAAAGAACAAATCTGATTTTCTTGTCGTCACTTTTGACTGTGGATGAAGGTTAATGCTGTTACATGCTGTTTACTGGCTGCTGAACTGCTACTAAGACAAGCTTGGGCTATTATCACATATGAGCTTGAGTTCTAGTGAGCTTGGTTGGCTCCTACTGTAAGAATAGAGGCTTAAACACTGTGCTGCAGTTTTGCGTGGCACAGGGCCGTTACCACAGAGTTTTATAAATCAGTAATCTTGTAGGAGATTTCTGCTCTAGATACCTGAAGGAAGTAAAAAACGACCTCTAAGTGGGAAAATTCGACTGCATACCATTATTTCAAACGAGTAATAAAGAAATAAATGAATGAATAAGCTCAGTTACTCCGAGGATGAACGCTGCCAGCATTACTTGTGTTGTGCTTGTTGTTGAAACCTGTATTTATGCAGAACCAGGAGCAGACAGACTTACAACAGATTAAATCCAAAGCATACAGAGACTCCAATTTCCTACATAATTCAGACTTCATTTACAGTAAAGAAAAACCGAAGCGTACAGATGTGCTGAAAGACAGACAGATGTTCTGCGGTTTGATATTTTCACAGTATAACCAAAGCTTGAGCGGCAAGCCCGCGTTCAGACGACGTCTCGTTGGTTTATAATGGTTTAGGGAGATGTGCGATGGGATAAACTCTGCGGGCTCGTGTGACGAGCTCACGCTCCTGACAGTGTAAACACTTATCTCTCCAAATCTAAGAAGAGCAGCTCAGCCAAGAGTCTGATTTCCCCTCTTACCACAAATGTAGTCGGTCAGCTGAGTCATGTTTGGTGTCTGAAGTTGCTGAAGTGCTTCTGTAGTTTCACACTGGAGCTACGAGGCTAATGTGTACGTCCATGTATGTCTGGCCTGGTGCTCAATTAGGGGGGCCGTATTTCAGCTTTCATAAAAGAGGACACTGCGAGGACACGGAGGAGGATATTGTGGTTGGGATGTTGTGGCTGGGGAGGCTTTAAGTACGCCTAAGTTGTAGGACTGTGACAGTGTGTGTGTGTGTGTGTGTTTGCAGCTATATTAATGAACATTCATACATAAGCATTTACTCATTTACCAAAACTAAAAAATAACTAAAAAAAACTGTGTTTATTTACATTTGCATTTAGGCATTTTAGTCCATTTCTAATCAGCTGTGGTGGGAAGCAGTTTGACCAATGGAGGATGTAGATGAAGGTACATGTAGACCAATAGTGGTGATGAGAGGGAGGGGCTTAAGTAGTTTGACTAATGCTGAATGTTGATAAAGGGACATGTAGAGCAATAGTGGCAATGAGAGGGAGGGGCTTATGCAGTTTGACCAATGAAGGATGTAGATGAAGGTGCATGTAGACCAATAGTGGCGATGAGAGGGAGGGGCTTAAGCAGTTTGACCAATGGTGAAAGTTGATGAAGGTGCATGTAGACCATTGGGGCGATGAGAGGGAGGGGCTTAAACAGTTTGACCAACAGTGGGTGTTGATGAAGGTACATGTAGACCAATAGTGGAGATGAGAGGGTGGGTCTTAAGCAAGTTGACCAATATTTTATGTAAATGAAGGTACATGTAGACCAATAGTGGCGATGAGAGGGAGGGGCTTAAGTAGTTTGACTAATAGTAGATGTAGATTTACATAGGAGTAGGCGGTGAGAAGGTGGGGCCTACGCAGATTAATTAGCCTAATTAGCTGAATAGTGGCATTGAGGGGCGGGGCAGGTGTTCAGGTGTTTAAACCAGGTGTTTAAATCTGTAAAAACAAAAATCCAGCTGATGTGATTTTACACAGTTTAGAAATGTAGATCTTTTTTATTCACATCTTAAAAAGAGGGAACAAGACGACGTACAGTCTGTCCAATCACGGCGGACTGAACCCCCTTTTTTGTTCAGTGTTACTAATAATAATCACTTCCACAAAAAAGAGCCTCATGCATCTTCACATGTGAATCGGTCAAAAACCACATGTGTGTTTTCCTGTAAGGGTTGGTGGACTGACTGCAGTTATAACAGCGAGGAGAAACCGTGTGATCTGTCCCCACACTATTCCTTTAAGAAGCCACAAGAATGCAGGAGGGTGTCAGTGCACTGAACATCATGCTGAATCAGATTAGAAACATGTACGGCGTGAGGGGATGAAGACGTTCACAGACAAGGGACTTCTTTGAGACAGTTCATTCTGTGTGTGTGTGTGTGTGTGTGTGTGTGGGTGTGTGTGATTATCTATTTCTCTTTCCTTATATCAATCTTAACCAAATATCCCATGTACTCCCATTGGGGGTAACCTAAGTGTAGTCAGTCACTAGTTTTGCACTGGAGCTACAAGGCTCACGCTAGCTACACTACATGTCCAAAAGTTTGTGGACACCCCTTCTAATGAATGCATTCGGCTACATTAGGTTGCACCCATTGCTGACAAAGATCACACACACACACACACACACACACACACACACAGCCTGTCTAGTCCCTGTAAGACATGAACCTGATACTATTGGCACCAAAGAGGGGTATAAAGCCCCCCAGCATTGAGCTGTGGAGCAGTGGAGCTAACTGGTGCTTCATCCAGTACTTTAGGATGGTGAGGTGGGGTGGTGATCTTCCAGCATCCTGGCTTCACTAACTTCAGCTCTTGTTGCTGAATGCAATCAGATCCTCACAGCAATGCTCCAGCTCCAAAATCTAGTAGAAAGCCTTCTTCCCTGGACAGTAGAGACGGTTACCCCAACAAAAGAAGGATGGGCTTTTTTAATACCCTTGATTTCAGAAGAAACAATGAGTGATCAGGTGTCCCAATACTTTTGTCCATATACTGTATTCATTAATGGGCATCTGTGAACAGCAAGTAGTGTGAATTGTGTGAATCCTCACACACTCGCCTCAAACCTCATGCATGTGTTCAGTCATTCATTTGGCTTTCACTGGAGCTAGCATGAAGCTAATGTGGATAAGAAGTAATGGAAGTCTGTGTGCAGCAGTTAGCATTGTGCTAACTGCTCAAATCCTCACTTATTTGCCCCGAACTGTGCTGAATTCACACGTTCTTGTTATGTATGATGAAAATATAAGCTGATCTGTATGCTGTGTACAGATCTCTTGATGATTGGGCCAACAGAAATGAGCCGAAATGAGCTGAATTGAAATGTGGCCAAGGCTGCATCCGAGGAAGGCTGACTCGTCCGCCCGTTATTTTACTGAAGGCCGCTCCATCCTGAAGGATCCTTGACATGCAGCCGAAAAATGCGTCCTTCGTTTGTGAGGAACTGAAGGACTAGACTGGAGGATTCTTCAAGATCTTTAGAGACCGTTTGCACCTCGTTCCAGAAGAGACTGGAAATGTGCTGAGTAATAAAAACCTCTATTACAACACGTCTTCTCAGGTTTCCGCTCTGTCATCAGCTCTGAACACACCTGGTTCAGTGAATCAGCTCACTGTTATGCTCTGTGGGCTGAACTGGGTGTGTTAGAGCCAGAGATTTGCAGCACGTAACTGCGGCAAGTGAACTCATCGTAGATCCAGAACTATTAATGTAATATTTTTCAGATTTTTTGCAAGAATATTTATTTTATTTCGATTAGTTTGCATTACTATTAGGCATTTTACCAGTTTTAGGTCATTTGATCTAATTAAAATGAATCAGTTTTTGAAATAAGTGAAGTAGCCAGTATTATTTGTTAAAATAATAATATTTCTTGAAATTAGTGAAATTTTTGGCATTATTTCTTAAAAATAGAAAAATTATCTGCATTACTTTTTGAAATAAGTGAAATTATCTGCATTATTTTCTTAAATAGGAGACATTGGCATTATTTCTTAAAATAAGTGAAATTTTCTACATTATTTCCTACAATAGGTCAAATTATCTGCATTATTATAATATATTGTAATGTATTGTAAATAAAATCTGTATTATTTCTTGAAATTAGTGAAATGATATGCATTATTCCTTGAAATAAGAGAAATTATTTTTATTATATCTTGAAATTATCAAAATGATATGCATTATATCTTGAAATTATCAAAATGATATGCATTATTTCTTAAAATAAGTGAAATTATCAGCATTATTTCTTAAAAATCTGCATTACTTTTTGAAATAAGAGAAATGATCTGCATTATTTCCTGAAATTAGTTAAATTTTCTGCATTATCCCTTGAAATAATAGAAATTATCTGTATTATTTCGTGACATTAGTAGAATTATATGCATTATTTCTTAAAATAAGTGAAATTATCTACATTATTGTTTATAATATGTGAAATTATCTGCATTATTTCTTAAAATAAGTGAAATTATCTGCATTATTTCTTAAAATAAGTGAAATTATCTGCATTATTTCTTAAAATAAGTGAAATTATCTACATTATTGTTTATAAGTGAAATTATCTGCATTATTGTTTATAATAAGTGAAATTATCACATTATTGTTTATAAGTGAAATTATCTGCATTATTTCTTAAAATAAGTGAAATTATCTGCATTATTGTTTATAATAAGTGAAATTATCTACATTACTTCTTGAACTAGGTGAAATAAAGGCACCATTTCCTAAAATAAGTAAAACCATGATACATTCTGGAGGTGTGATAAACTACACTGTAATGGTGTTAAAACAGAGTCAGAATGAGAAGTATTACATGTCTGGTCTGGATTTAGGAGGGCCGCCGTGGTGGTTTAGGTGCAGAGTGTGTTGTGTGATCTGCTGTGATGTCATGGTGTGTGGCAGTTTGAAGGCTGCACTGAGAGCTGAGAGTTGTCAGGTTTTGGGATGTTTTGTGTTTCTTCTGATCAGTTCCCATCAGCTTCACTCTGCACGCCTCCCCTCACACACACCGTCCAGCTCCTCTCACTGTGGGCTCTGCAGCTGTGGGCTGTGGGACGCCTGCGCTTCCTCCCCCTCACACACACTCACACACACAACTGAGGCCACCAAACAAAGCAAGTTACACCCGAGTACACAGAGCACACCAGGACAGAACACACTGCAACACACACCGGCGGCAGTGTGCTCTGATGTGTGTTTGGGAGAGCACACAGGGCCCTGGGTGTTAAGTCTGTAGTGAGTGTATGTGTCCAGTTCATTCTCTCTCTCTCTCTCTCTCTCTCTCTCTCTCTCTCTCTCTCTCTCTCTCTCCTTGTTAGCTCTTCCTGCAGAAACCAACAAACATTAGGAAACATGATCCGGAGCAACAATGAGTTCAAAACGCGCATCTGGACCACAGCGGGAAAAACGAGAGAACCACTGGCGGCAAACCAAAACAGCTCACAAGGACACACACACACACACACACAACCAGTTAAATGTAGAGCACTGGGAATATATCACCCGTTCATTTTTACTAATTATTCAGTGTCTACTATAAAGTATTCAGTATCTGCTATAAATGATTCAGTATTTACTATAAAGCATTCAGTATCTACTTTTTTCAGTATCTACTATAAGGTATTCATTATCTGCTATAAATTATTCAGTATCTACTATAAATTACTCAGTATCTGCTAAAAATTATTCAGTATCTACTATAGTATTTAGTATCTCCTATAAAGTATTTAGTATCTGTTATAAAGTATTAAGTATCTGTTATAAAGTATTAAGTATCTGCTAAAAAGTACTCACTATCCGCTAAAAAATATTCAGTATCTACTATAAAGTATTCAGTATCTACTATAAATTATTCAGTATCTCCTATAAAGTACTCACTATCTGCTAAAAAATATTCAGTGTCTACTATAAATTATTCAGTATCTGCTAAAAATTATTCAGTATCTGCTATAAAGTATTCAGTATCTACTTTTTTCAGTATCTACTATAAGGTATTCATTATCTGCTATAAATTATTCAGTATCTACTATAAATTATTTAGTATCCACTATAAAGTATTTAGTATCCACTATAAAGTATTCAGTATCCACTATAAAGTATTTGGTAAGTGCTATAAAATATTCAGTATCTACTTTAAATTATTCAGTATCTACTATATTTTTTAGTATCTACTATAAATTGTTAAATATCCTCTATAAAGTATTTAGTAACTGCTATAAAGTATTCAGTATCTACTTTAAATGCTTCAGTATCTGCTATAAATGATTCAATGTTTGTGCTATGTTATTCCATAACTACTACAAATTATTCAGTAACAAATCAGCACTTTGTCATGCCACCCAAAGCCTTCACACAAAAGCTTAGCACTGGGGTCAGGGGTCATGTGAGGTCACTCAGTGTGTGACCTTGTGTCACCCCCGAGGCTAAACTGGGATGATGGTGGAGGCCAAAGTGTTGGATTCAGACCCAACAGTGTATCTTAATATGGTTCCACCAGCGTGGGAACCGCACACGGTTTAACAGCAAAGATATACAATAACAACATTAAGGTAATATTAGCATTACGATTATGACCTCTGCTTTTATTCTAATGCTATATAGAGTTAATTACAGGTAGACACTTTCACTAACCACTGACTTTATGTTTATTTGGGTTTATTCTAATGCTATATAGAGTTAATTACAGGTAGACACTTTCACTAACCACTGACTTTATGTTTATTTGGGTTTATTGTTATGTTATATAAAGTTAATTACAGGTAGACACTCTCACTGACCACTGACTTTATGTTTATTTGGGTTTATTGTAATGTTATATAGAGTTAATTACAGGTAGACACTCTTACTGACTTTATGTGTATTTGGGTTTATTCTAATGTTATATAGAGTTAATTACAGGTAGACGCTCTCACTGACCACTGATCTTTATTTATTTAGGTTTATTCTAATGTTATATAGAGTTCATTAGAGGTAGACACACTCACTAACCACTGACTATGTTTATTTGAGTTTATTCTAATGTTATATAGAGTTAATTACAGGTAGACACTCTCACTAACCACTGACTTTATGTTTATTTGAGCTTATTCTAATGTTATATAGAGTTAATTACAGGTAGACACTCTCACTGACCACTGACTTTATGCTTATTTGGGTTTATTCTAATGTTATATAGAGTTTATTACAGGTAGACACTCTCACTGACCACTGACTTTACGTTTATTTGGGTTTATTGTTATGTTATATAAAGTTAATTACAGGTAGACACTCTCACTGACCACTGACTTTTATTTATTTAGGTTAATTCTAATGTTATATAGAGTTAATTACAGGTAGACACTCTCACTGACCACTGACTTTATGTTTATTAGGGTTTATTCTAATGTTATACAGAGTTAATTACAAGTAGACACTGGTTTTATGTTTATTTGGGTTTATCCTAATGTTATATAGAGTTAATTACAGGTAGATGCTCTCACTGACCACTGACTTTATGTTTACTAGGGTTTATTCTAATAGTATAAAGAGTTAATGACATGTAGACACTCTCACTGACCACTGATTTTATGTTTATTAGGGTTTATTCTAATGTTATACAGAGTTAATTACAAGTAGACACTGGTTTTATGTTTATTTGGGTTCATCCTAATGTTATATAGAGTTAATTACAGGTAGACGCTCTCACTGACCACTGACTTTATGTTTATTTGGATTTATTCTAATGTTATATAGAGTTAATTACAGGTAGACACTCTCACTGACCACTGACTTTATGTTTATTAGGGTTTATTCTAATGTTATACAGAGTTAATTACAAGTAGACACTGGTTTTATGTTTATTTGGGTTTATCCTAATGTTATATAGAGTTAATTACAGGTAGACGCTCTCACTGACCACTGACTTTATGTTTATTTGGATTTATTCTAATGTTATATAGAGTTAATTACAGGTAGACACTCTCACTGACCACTGACTTTATGTTTATTAGGGTTTATTCTAATGTTATACAGAGTTAATTACAAGTAGACACTGGTTTTATGTTTATTTGGGTTTATCCTAATGTTATATAGAGTTAATTACAGGTAGACGCTCTCACTGACCACTGACTTTATGTTTATTTGGATTTATTCTAATGTTATATAGAGTTAATTACAGGTAGACGCTCTCACTGACCACTGACTTTATGTTTATTTGGGTTTACTCTAATGTTATATAGAGTAAATTAAAGGTAGACACTCTTACTGACCAATGACTATCTGTTTATTCAGATTTATTCTAATGTTATATAAATTTAACTACAGGTAGACACTCACTGACCACTGACTTTATGTTAATTTAGGTTTCTGTTATATATACTGTTATATAGAGCTTTACAGGTAGACACTCTCACTGACCACTGACTTGTTTAAGACGTTTGCACAGTGCTGTTGGTGTGCCTGTGAGTCCACTTATCAGACTGACTGTGGAGAGCTCCTGCCCTGTGGATGACGGATGTTCTGACCTAAGGAAACACAAAGGTCACTTCAGGCTTTCTGCTGGATCACACACACACACACATGATCACATGGCGGCCACTTTCGTAGAACACACACCCGATACAGGAATTGTATCATAACATGAATCAAATATGAATCTGTTCCTGTAAACTCACACCCACAGCAGCCGATACACGAGATAAACCTTCTCAAGCCTTCTTAAACATTCTGTCTCACACTAGAGAGATATGAGAGCCCATGAGGGACGGGAAGGGGAAGGTAATTCCTCATAATCCATTGTAAAATGTCATTTTTAATTTCCCCTCAATTACGTGGTTTCCAAGTTCCACCCGCTAGCTAGCACTCCTCTATTGCACAATCCTACTACAAACAAAGGTGCTACAAAATCCAGGACTGGAAACTGGATTCAAGGTGCAGATCTGAAGACCTGGGTTCTATAGGATTGCTCAAAGAACCATTTCTAGCACCTTTATTTTGAAGAGTGCAGTGCTGGAAGGGTCAAGGCTACAAAGTACTTATAGGTAAGTCTAAGTTTAATGAGGGGGGACTTTCCCCAGTAGCACAACAATTTTGGCGACCCTCCACCGTTCCAAGTGTTACAAGACCACCCATTCATATTTCAACCACTGACCAGCCTCCTCATTTATAACGTCTCTGAATATCACCTTCCTCCAGGTCACATGAGGAAGTGCTTGGAGGAGAAGCTTAAGTGTCAGTTCTGATACAATCAGCTACATCTCAGTATATGGTGGAAGAGATGGACAGTCATCCCACCCACCCAGAGAGAGAGAGAGGCCAGAGAACTGCACTGTCTTGGACTCCCAGTTACGGATGGCTGTGGCATCACTGGGGATCGAACCAGCAATCTCCTAATGATAGGGCAACCACTTAGACACCAGGAGCTTTACTGCCCGGTGGTTGTTTATGACTTTTAGGAGTGAAGGAGCAAAATATTAACCCATAAAAACAGTCTGCCTAATATTCCAAATTCGGGTCAAGGCCTGCCTGTGACTTAGGGGCCCTAAGCAACTGCTTGTACTGCTTATAGCAGGAGGCAGCCCTACCTAAATGATTTTAGAGCTAGTGGCATGTGTGTGTGTTCAAGCTGAATCATGTGTGTAATCTGCTAATTTAATGTACTCTCTGAAGATCCTCCAGTCTAAGAAACCATTCAAATACCATTAGCAGCTTTCTGTTTACACACCAGAGGACATGCTTAAAAAATAAGCTTCTGGGCCGGGAGACAGGTTTGCATATAAGTCTAGAGTGAGTTTGTCTACATGTGGGTGTCTGTCTGTCAATGTGAGACACTGCACTGGTGAAGCAAAATAGTGCCAGAACTTTCTTGAAGATATTGCCGCTGCTCTGAGATGCTAACAGGCCACTTAGGCTCCAGGTCTGGCTGCGAGTCTAAGTCATGCCTTGAGTACTCAGAGGGCGACTCTTCAGTCTCTGGGGTGCAAGACCGAGTCACGTCTCAAGTCTGTGTCGGGGTGTCTGGAGTCGAAGTAGAGTTTTGAGTTGTTGGGGTGCACGTTGAGTCCAGTCTCGAGTTTCTGAGGTGTGAGTATGAGTCAAGTCATGAGTCTTTGGTGTGCAATTCCAAGTCTTAAGTGCCTGGGTTGCAAGTCTTCACTGAGTGCAAGTCCAAGTCATGTCTTGAGTCACTGGTGTGCGAATCGAAGTAGAGTTTTGAGTCTGGGAGTCAGGTCTCAAATTTCTAGTGCAAGGCCAAGTTTTAAGTCTTTGGGATTTGAGTTTGAGTCAAGTCTCAAGTCTTTGGAGCGCAATTCCAAGCCTTAAGTGCCTGAGGTGCAAGTCCTAGTCGAGTCTCCAGTTTCTAGGTGCGAGTCAATGTTGAGTCTTGAGTCTCTGGAGTCTTGAGTCTCTCTGAGGCACAAGTTGAAGTTAAGTTTCAAGTCATCAGTGCATAATTTCAAAGTGTTGAGTGCCTGGGGTGTAAGTCGTAGTTGAGTCCTGATTTTCTGGGTGCGAGTCCGAGTCATGTCTTCACTGGTGTGCGAGTCTAAGTAGAGTTTTAAGTCTGGGAGTCGGGTCTCAAATTTCTGGTGCAAGTTAGAGTCAAGTCTCAAGTCTTTGGAGCGCAGTTCCAAGCCTTGAGTGCCTGAGGTGCAAGTCCTAGTCGAGTCTCTAGTTTCTAGGTGCGAGTCTATGTTGAGTCTTGAGTCTCTGGGGTGCGAGTCCAAGTGGAGTCATGAATCTTTAAGTTGCGAGTCTGAGTCGAGTCTCCTGTCTCTGAGGCATAAGTTGAAGTTAAATTCTTGAAGATAAGTCTTTAGTGTGCAATTCCAAGTGTTGAGTGCCTGGGTTGCAAGTCTTAGTTGAGTCCAGATTTTCTGAGTGCGAGTCTTGAGTGAGAGTCATGTCTTGAGTCAGCGGTGTGCGAGTCTAAGTAGAGTTTTGAGTCTGGGAGTCAGGTCTCAAATTTGTGGTATGCGCTTTAAGCATTAAGTCTTTGGGGTATGAGTTTGAGTCAAGTCAAGTCTTTGTAGTGCAGTTCCAAGCCTTGAGTGCCTGAGGTGCTAGTCCTAGTCAAGTCTCTAGTTTCTAGATGCGAGTCCATGTTGAGTCTTAAGTCTTTGGGGTCCAAGTCCAAGTCATGTATTGAGTCACTGGTGTGCGAGTCTGAGTAGAGTTTTGAGTCTGGAAGTCAGGTCTCAAACTTCTGGTGCGAGGCCAAGTTTTAAGTATTTGGAGTGTAAGTTTGAGTCAAGTCTCAAGTCTTTGGTGTGCAATTCCAAGTGTTGATGCCTGGGGTGCAAGTCCTAGTCGAGTCTCCAGTTTCTAGGTGCGAATCCATGTTGAGTCTTAAGTCTCCAGGGTGCGAGTCTAAGTACAGTCTTGAATCTCTGAGTTGCAAGTCTGAGTTAAGGCTTATGTCTCTGAGGTGCTAAGTCGAAGCTGAGTCTCAAGTATTTGGTGTGCAATTCCAAGTGTTTAGTCTCTGGGGTGCAAATACAAGTCTAGTCTCAAGGCTCTGGGGTATGAGTGGAGTCAAAGTGAGATGGAGTGATTTGAGTGGAGTCATTGGGCTGCAAGTTGGAGTAGAGTCTCGAGTCGCTGGCTGCAAGTCCATGTCTAGTCTTGAGTCTGTGAGGTGCAAGTCTGAGATCAAATTTTGAGGGTCCGAGGTGCAAATTAGGGTTGAGTTTCGAGTTGTGGTTCTGAGTTTCTCTGAGGTTAACTGCACAACTCGCTGGAACATGCTGGAGCTTCTCTAGTCTAGAAATCATCCAAAAGCCATGAACTACTCTGTGTTATGCCCCAGAGGACCTCCTTTAAAAATGAGCTCCCGGGCTGGAAGACAGATTTGCATATAGGTCTAGGGAGTGTGTGGTGAGTGTTTTCCTGCATGTGAAATCAGCTCCATAACACACACAGACACACCTTCAAACTGTAGAGGTAAAGGAATACCTCAAATTTAGTTTCGAATTTCAGTTTGAAACGGTGGAGGAACCTCTTAAAGTGCTTTGAGGAACCTTCAAGGAACCTTTTCTTCTAAAAACCTTTTCTCGAAGGTTCCTCAAAGCACTATAAGAGGTCCCTTCACAGTCTCATTTCCTTAAGAATCTTATACTTTATCTTATACAGCGAACTGTGGTAATGCTGCTGCCCGGGGATGTTTATAGGTTCAAATCTTAGTCGAGTCTCAAGTATCTGGTGTGTGAGTATAAGTCGAGTCTTGGACAGTTTTTCTCTCTGGCTGGAATTTTGCAAGGCCTGAGTCGAGGCGCGAGTCAGTTAACATGCAATTTGGGTGTGGCTTAAGTCCAAGTTTCTTGAGTCCCCAGGTTAGAATCTTTAAGCAGTGTTCACATTAACCACCAGATCAGGGACAAAGTATGATCTCAGTGATCCCGATTTTGAGTGTGGCCTGACTTTTGGTGCCAGACAGGCTGGTCTGAGTATTTCCAGAACTGCTGTTCTCCAGGGATTTTCAGCACAGTGGAATAACAATGATAAAAACACATCCAGTGAGCGCTTCTGCAGTTCTACAGACGAAAACACCTTGTTGATAAAAGAGGTACAGGCTACAGAATCTCAGATAAGCCCTCAATTGTACAATTGTGGAGATCAGAAAAGCACGTCCCACCCTGAGGAGGATGGGCTACACCAGCAGAAGACCGTGCCAGGTTCCACTTCTGTCAGCCAAGACCAGAAAGCTGAGGCTGCAGTGACACGCTCAGAACAGGCAGGACAGTTGAAGACTTGGGAAACGTAGCCTGGTCTGGTGAATCTGTTGAGGCTTTCTACAGATGGTAGGGTCAGAATTTGAACAGCATGAATCCATAGACTCCACCCTGCCTAGTGTCAATAGACATGGTAGAATGGTGTGGGGAACGTTTTCTTGGCTCACCATGGGCTCTTGAAAGCCACAGACTTCTTGATTATTGTTGCCGATCACTTGTCCCCAGTTTATCTTATCTTCTAACCTGACAACGAGTTCAGTGTTCCTCTGTGCTGGTTCCTCCCAGTCCCCAGATCTGAATTCAGTAGAACACCTTAAGAGTCAGAGCAGGAAGGTGTGCCTAAAAGATCTGCAGGGATTGTGTAAAGCAATCATGTCGGCATAAGGAGTTAAGGTTGTGCTTTCCGTGTCTGTGTTACCTTCTGGCTCTTTCCTTTTAATTAGGTTATAATAAGATCTGCCGGAGTCGTCAGACACACTCTGATACTGCTCAACATTCTCTGCTCTCTATAAATCCATTCATACCTTCTCCGAGTAAATGGTCACCCAGGCCGACCTGCTGGAAGACTGCCTGCTGAGGTCCCCTGTACCTGCATCAAACCACCCGGCTCCCCCACCACCCATGCCAGACCAGCGGCACACCCTCCTACCACTGCTACCTGCCTAATGACCATGTTCAAACCTAAATGGTCTCTTAACTATATGCCACTATTAATATCACCACTATTACCCATCATTACTCTCATTACTCTGACCATCACTGCCATGACTATATTAAATTATACTACACCATGATTATTATATTATGATTATGAATATGTTGCACACCTGAGCAGTACAACACTTGAGTGACCTTTATCAATCATTTATAAATAGTTCTGATTAGAGGGAGTCTCCAGCTCCCTCTAATCACAGTTGTGGTCTTTGGCTGCTCACTGGGGGTCTTACGTTTTCATGTCTTCTTATGTTGTAGATTTCTTGTCTTTTTAATAATTACTGATTGCTCTATACAAATGAATTAGATTTGATGATTTAACATGTCCAACATCTTGTGGAATCCATGTCGCAAAGGATTGAGGCTGTTTTGAGAGCAAAATGAGGCCCCACCCAGTGTTAGTATTAGTTTGTCCCCTAAACTGTATTGTTTGGGGTCCCCTGAGTCCAGCAGGCCCCTGTGCTTTGCCATGTGGGGACAGAACAGCGGAGTGTGAACAAATGCAGTATAACAGAAGAGTACTGTTTATAGCTCATTGGCTCAACACATCAGCGTATGCTATTATTTTATAAACAATATTACTATACTCTGGGGGACTGTCTGCATTCTTGGACATGGGTTCACAGAGACAAGCAGGCCATGGATTCCTGAGTACAGGGAGCAGCTCAGAGCAGCAGCAGAGCCTGAGCAGATGCTGTTTCGGCCTTATTTTTGATTTCCCAGTCTAGGATTTGACCTGGCTTACGTTAAAATAAGAGGCAAAACCCTGATGTGGAGCAGAGATTGAGATTTAAAGGAGCTGTAATGTGTGCGTAGCTTCCCGCGACTCTGCTGGAAGCAACGCATTTGCATGTGGAGCTGAAATTGAGCCGGCTGCTATCTTGGTGGGTTTGTTGTTGTGCTGCTGAAAATCAGGTTCTGGCGTTTGGTCAGCAGGGCTGCTGAGGGACTCGCCTGGCTTGGGAGCAGCGGCTCTACTAAAAACACACTTTATGGGGAACTGGGTGTACTTTTTAGCATGTTGGCTAATGCTACAGGGAAATGGGAGGTGCTTTTAGAAAGCTTGCTGAACAAATCCAGCCAGGAAAAAAGACTGGTAGCTGGTTTTAGATGGTCTAAGCTGGTCATTGGTGGTCAAGATGAATGCATAGAGCATATTGCATTTGATTCTGGGCATACTGGTTGACCAGCTTGGTCATACAGGTCATGCTGGTCAACTAGCCTGGTTATGCTGGTTGGCCAACCTGGTGATGTTAGATTTTTGGGGTCATGCTGGTCGACCCTCATGGTCATGCTGGTCATCCAGCACACCCCGCATGGTCATGCTGGTCGACCATCTTGGTAATGCAAGTCATGAAGGTCAACCAGCTTCGTCACGGCTGTCAACTAGCTGGGTTATGCTGGTTGGCCAACCTGGCGGGTTTTTCTGGTCATGCTGGGCGACCAGTGTGGTCATGCTGGACAACCCTCATGATCATGTTGGTCGACTCTCATGGTCATGCTGGTCATGCTGGACGACCCTCATGGTCATGCTGGTCATGCTGGACGACCCTCATGGTCATGCTGGTCATACTGCACGCCCTGCATGGTCATGCTGGTTGACCAGTTGGATCTTGGTCAGGTTGACCATGCTTGTAGACCAGCTAAACCTTCAAACTCGGACCTTCCAAACTTTACTCTGCAGGGAACTTAGCCTATGCTAACTGCAAACACACACACACACACACACTTATGAACACAGCCAAGTCATCAAGCTTTCTCACTGGGTTCTGTGCCACATATCTGCCTTATGGCCATACACACACAAACACACACACAGACCCCCCCACACACACACATTACAGTGTGTGTTTACATCTTTGACGTAACCCAAGATCAGAAAAAAGGTTTTTAGGCCTTTCATCTTAACCGCAGGTATACTTAGCCTCAGCTAATCTCATGCTGCCGTCAAGTCGTGTCGGAAATATGGCGTTTACGAGATAAGCGCACATGAACGCCACCACAAAGCCGTGTTTACTAGTGGGAAACTGGGATTTTTCGATGAGCCCAGACTTTCAGAGTTAGGGGCAGGTCAGTAAAACAACAACGCTAATTGTGTTTTAAATGGGTTATATTTCAGTTCTTTATCAACAACACATGAGGTTTACTCTCTTCCACACACTGAGAAAATGAATAAGAGTAGAAGCTACTGAGCTTCTTACTGGATAAAACACCTAACGCTCAAATTCTGCTCTTGATTTTTGCTGTATTGTCAAATATACTTATTTGCTCTTATTTGCCAGAAATAAACAGAAGAAAACCAAAAAAAAATAATTTGAGTTGCTTCTGACCAAAACCACTTAAACAGAAATTAGACCGTATTGACAAGCTACAAAACCGTAAGTATGAACTTCTGAGGAGGACTTGAAGGCAGAATTAGTCTCAATCCTTACTAATTATCTATAGATAATCGTTACATCAGATAATTTAATCCAGCTAATATTAATCTCAGCTAACCTTTCCCCAAAGCTACTCTGAACCTTAGACCATCTTAATCAGAAGCTATTGAGAATCTTATTTTAACCTCAGCTAATGTCAGCTATAGAATTTAAAATAATCTATTAGATCATCTTAATTTGTCTCAGATAATACTAACCTCAGATCAATTTAATCTCAGCTAATCTAAACTTTAGCTAACCTTATCCAGAAGATAATCCTAACCTCAGCTAATCTTGACCAGAAGCTGAGAAGCTAATTTTCTAATCCTAACTTCAGCTAATGCTAACCAGATGCTATGAGAAGCTAATTTTCTAATCCTAATCTCAGCTAATCTTAACCAGATGCTATGAGAAGCTAATTTTCTAATCCTAACCTCAGCTAATCTTAACCAGAAGCTGAGAAGCTAATTTTCTAATCCTAACCTCAGCTAATCTTAACTAGAAGCTATGAGAAGCTAATTTTCTAATCCTAACTTCAGCTAATCTTAACCAGAAGCTATGAAAAGCTAATTTTCTAATCCTAACCTCAGCTAATCTTAACCAGAAGCTATGAAAAGCTAATTTTTTAATCCTAACTTCAGCTAATCTTAATCAGAAGCTATGAGAAGCTAATTTTCTAATCCTAACTTCAGCTAATCTTAATCAGAAGCTATGAGAAGCTAATTTTCTAATCCTAACCTCAGCTAATCTTAACCAGAAGCTATGAAAAGCTAATTTTCTAATCCTAACCTCAGCTAATCTTAACCAGAAGCTATGAAAAGCTAATTTTCTAATCCTAACCTCAGCTAATCTTGACCAGAAGCTGAGAAGCTAATTTCCTAATCCTAACCTCAGCTAATCTTAACCAGAAGCTATGAGAAGCTAATTTTCTAATCCTAACCTCAGCTAATCTTAACCAGAAGCTATGAAAAGCTAATTTTTTAATCCTAACTTCAGCTAATCTTAACCAGAAGCTATGAGAAGCTAATTTTCTAATCCTAACTTCAGCTAATCTTAACCAGAAGCTATGAAAAGCTAATTTTTTAATCCTAACTTCAGCTAATCTTAACCAGAAGCTATGAGAAGCTAATTTTCTAATCCTAACCTTAGCTAATCTTAATCAGAAGCTATGAGAAGCTAATTGTCTAATCCTAACCTCAGCTAATCTTAACCAGAAGCTATGAGAAGCTAATTTTCTAATCCTAACTTCAGCTAATCTTAACCAGAAGCTATGAGAAGCTAATTTCCTAATCCTAACCTCAGCTAATCTTAACCAGAAGCTATGAGAAGCTAATTTCCTAATCCTAACCTCAGCTAATCTTAACCAGAAGCTATGAGAAGCTAATTTTCTAATCCTAATCTCAGCTAATCTTAACCAGAAGCTATGAGAAGCTAATTTTCTAATCCTAATCTCAGCTAATCTTAACCAGAAGCTATGAGAAGCTAATTTTCTAATCCTAACCTCAGCTAATCTTAACCAGAAGCTATGAGAAGCTAATTTTCTAATCCTAACCTCAGCTAATCTTGACCAGAAGCTGAGAAGCTAATTTTCTAATCCTAACCTCAGCTAATCTTAACCAGAAGCTATGAAAAGCTAATTTTTTAATCCTAACTTCAGCTAATCTTAACCAGAAGCTATGAAAAGCTAATTTTTTAATCCTAACTTCAGCTAATCTTAACCAGAAGCTATGAAAAGCTAATTTTTTAATCCTAACTTCAGCTAATCTTAACCAGAAGCTATGAAAAGCTAATTTTCTAATCCTAACCTCAGCTAATCTTGACCAGAAGCTGAGAAGCTAATTTTCTAATCCTAACCTCAGCTAATCTTAACCAGAAGCTATGAAAAGCTAATTTTTTAATCCTAACTTCAGCTAATCTTAACCAGAAGCTATGAAAAGCTAATTTTTTAATCCTAACCTCAGCTAATCTTAACCAGAAGCTATGAGAAGCTAATTTTCTAATCCTAACCTTAGCTAATCTTAATCAGAAGCTATGAGAAGCTAATTGTCTAATCCTAACCTCAGCTAATCTTAACCAGAAACTATGAGAAGCTAATTTTCTAATCCTAACTTCAGCTAATCTTAACCAGAAGCTATGAGAAGCTAATTTCCTAATCCTAACCTCAGCTAATCTTAACTAGAAGCTATGAGAAGCTAATTTTCTAATCCTAACCTCAGCTAATCTTAACCAGAAGCTATGAGAAGCTAATTTCCTAATCCTAATCTCAGCTAATCTTAACCAGAAGCTATGAGAAGCTAATTTTCTAATCCTAACCTTAGCTACTCTTAACCAGAAGCTATGAGAAGCTAATTTTTTAATCCTAATCTCAGCTAATCTTAACCAGAAGCTATGAAAAGCTATTTTTTTAATCCTAACTTCAGCTAATCTTAACCAGAAGCTATGAGAAGCTAATTTTTCTAATCCTAACCTCAGCTAATCTTAACCAGAAACTATGAGAAGCTAATTTTTTAATCCTAACTTCAGCTAATCTTAACCAGAAGCTATGAAAAGCTAATTTTTTAATCCTAACCTCAGCTAATCTTAACCAGAAACTATTAGAAGCTAATTTTCTAATCCTAACCTTAGCTAATCTTAATCAGAAGCTATGAGAAGCTAATTGTCTAATCCTAACCTCAGCTAATCTTAACTAGAAGCTATGAAAAGCTAATTTTCTAATCCTAACTTCAGCTAATCTTAACCAGAAGCTATGAGAAGCTAATTTTCTAATCCTAACCTCAGCTAATCTTAACCAGAAGCTATGAGAAGCTAATTTTTTTTATCATAATCTCAGCTAATCTTAACCAGAAGCTATGAGAAGCTAATTTTCTAATCCTAATCTCAGCTAATCTTAACTAGAAGCTATGAAAAGCTAATTTTCTAATCCTAACTTCAGCTAATCTTAACCAGAAGCTATGAGAAGCTAATTTTCTAATCCTAACCTCAGCTAATCTTAACCAGAAGCTATGAGAAGCTAATTTTTTTTATCATAATCTCAGCTAATCTTAACCAGAAGCTATGAGAAGCTAATTTTTTTTTTATCATAATCTCAGCTAATCTTAACCAGAAGCTATGAGAAGCTAATTTTCTAATCCTAATCTCAGCTAATCTTAACCAGAAGCTATGAGAAGCTAATTTTCTAATCCTAATCTCAGCTAATCTTAACCAGAAACTATGAGAAGTCTTAAAAAATCTAAAAAAAATGACATTTTTAGAATAAAAATACAACTAAAACTAAACTATGGTCATACTTTCCAGCAACATGGAGAGCCAGGTCCCCACAACGTGATTAATACATAAGATACACACACATTTATGACCAGCAGCAGCATCACAAGACCAACACTGATAATTTATGACCTGTCTCACTCTCTCACTCTCGCTCTCTTTTCTTTCTCTCACTTCTCTTTCACACTCTTTCACTCTTGCGATCTCTCTCTCTCTCTCTCTCTCTCTCTCTCTCTCTCTCTCTCTCTCTCTTCTCTCTCTCTCTCTCTCTCTCTCTCTCTCTCTCTCTCTCTCTCTCTCTCTCTCTCTCTCTTTCTCTCTCTCTCCTAACTCCTAACAGCTGTCTGCAGTACGTCCTTTCCTGTAGGATTACTAGAAATGGACATATCCACATGGGGTCTTACTCTCTCACTCTCTCACTTTTCACATACACACACATACACACACACACACACAAACAAACACACACACACACTCATGGGAGCACAAGCGGACAGGAAGTCGATAGTGATTTGACTGTTTACTGTTTATCATCACCCGCCTTCTCAGAAAAACACTTGCGTTAATACGATCCTGTTCACCAGGAGGTGGGTGGGTGGGGTGTGACCCCCGACATCCTTTTTCATCTAATATGGAGTTAAACCAGAGCTAATATCCTGAATCTAGCGGTGTGGTCCACGTGACAGAGGGGTATACGCCATGTACTCACTAGCTAATGACTCGTATTTATGTACTCCTGATTGGCGCAACTGTCTAAGCGCTTGTTGCCACAGCAGTGTGGGCAGTGTGTGCATCTGTTAGCTGATGTAACAGTTCAGCTGTACAGTGATGTTTTATCCAATATATACACTGTATGTCCAAATGTTTGTGGACACCCCTTCTATTGAATGAATGCAATCTAATCAAGTGTTGGTGTCATGCCTAATGCCAGGGCAGGCGTGGGATAGAGGGGTATAAAGCCCACCAGGATTGAGCTGTGAAGCAGGGGAAGAACTGTGTTCTCTGGAATGATGGATGGTGCTCCATCTAGTACTTTTGGGATGAGGTTGGGAGTTGGGGATGACGTGAGGTGATGGTGATCATGATCATTCAACATCCTGACCTAATTAATGCTCTTGTTGCTGAATGCAATCAAATCCTCACAGCAATGTTCCTCCACCAAAAAGCAGGATCAACTATTTTTAATAGCCTTGATTTCAGAAGGAACAGTGAAGAATGAGCAGATGTCCCAATACTTTTGTCCAAAGTGTGTTTCATTGCAAAATATCAGCAAATACAAAAATGAATGCAGAGACTGGACAGTTGGTGGAGGCAATGCATAGTCATCATTCTCTTTATTATATTATAGGATATTTTGATGTGTCAATTTTTGTTTGTGGAATTTATAATTGTAATCAAAACTTTTGGCACAAAATTAACAATAAAATCTAAGTAATCATGTTTGTGTTTATGTTCACACACATTCAAATCCATATTTAGTCATTTTATTTAAGGCAGATATTCTAAATATTACTATTTTAACAAAACACTGAATATCAGTAATGTTTTAATTCACATATCGATTCAATAAGAGATACCGATACTCCACTACGGATCGGCTCATCCCTAGTAAACATCGCAGGCTTGTCTTACATGGCACTCTTCACCCAGTAGAAGAGTGTTTATGGTGCTAGGGGTCATTGCTCTAGTTCTAAGCGTATCAGCTCTGTGTTCTCTAAAAGGATTAAAGTCCACTTACTCCTGTGCCCACGCCGGCCAGTGTTTATTTACAGGCCCAGAGTTACACACCGAAACCAGCTGCAGATACTGACACTCGCGATAGCGCTGGAGTTTGGAGTCTGTTGCTGATAAATGCATAAAATACAGTACTAATATACTAGTAAAATAAAGTTATTTGGAGCAATGCTTTCAGTTGGGTTGTTTAAAGAATCATCTACTGGTTTATGGCAGCAGTCTAAAGAACCTTCGAGTCAGATTTTATTCTCAACAGATGACTCCTGAAGGTTGAAAGACTTTCCAGAATTATATCCAGAATGAATTTCTGGAAGAAAATAATATTCAGTATGAAGTAAGAAAATTTAATACCAGAACAGAGTTCCAATATTATTCATATTCAGAATGAAGTTCTAATAACATTAATATCCAGTATGAAGCTCTAATAACATTAATATCCAGAATGAAGCTCTAATAACATCAATATCCAGAATTAAGCTCTAATAACATTAATATCCAGTATGAAGCTCTAATAATATTAATATCCAGTATGAAGCTCTAATAACATTAATATCCAGTATGAACCTCTAATAACATCAATATCCAGAATGATGCTCTAATAACATTAATATCCAGTATGAAGCTCTAATAACATTAATATCCAGTATGACGCTCTAATAACATTAATATCCAGTATGAACCTCTAATAACATCAATATCCAGAATGATGCTCTAATAACATTAATATCCAGTATGAAGCTCTAACAACATTAATATCCAGTATGAAGCTCTAATAACATTATTATCCAGTATGAAGCTCTAATAACATTAATATCCAGTATGAAGCTCTAACAACATTAATATCCAGTATGAAGTTCTAATAACATTCATATCCAGTATGAAGCTCTAATAAAATAAATATCCAGTATGAAATGAATAGTATTAATATCTACAGTTTTATTAGTAGAATTTAGTTAATCCAAACGTCTAAGCACCAAGCACGTCAAACACACACACACACACACACACACACACACACTTCTCAGTGAATCTGTCCTTTCATGTGACTGACTGGAACGCCAAACATCTCTGGCCTGAAACTGATATCTCTCTCACACACACACCCACACATACTCTCTCTCACACACACACACACACACACACATGTTTGTTGGGATGCCTGAAACCTCAGACCCAAAAAACAAACACTGCTCTTTATCTGTCTCTCGTTCTTTCCCCTTTCTCTCTCATTTCTGCCTGGATTCATCCTCAGCTAGGAGCCAGATGCTCCCTCTCCCCTCTCTGTCTTCAGCTCTTGGATTCTGCTCCTGACAGTGCTGAAGACAGTGTTCGCTCACCCTTCTCTTCTCATCTGGATCATGACCTGCTGGTGTGAGTTAGTGTAATGTGGAAGGAAGAAGGAATGACAGTGTTTTCTGGATGATCTCTCCTGCTTCACCATCATAACCAGAACATGAACCCTGCTGTAAACCTCATCATGGCTGAGATGATGCGGAGAGAACAATACTGGCAACTGATGACCAGCATCTGTTCCCTGCAGACTGCTGAGCTGAGCTTTGACTCCGCATGCGTTTATTTTGAGCCGTTTTTGCGGGAGGTGTTGATACTGTATTATGATCCTCTGTGGGTTTTCCAACCGATCTTCGAGTTCTTTTCTATTGTTCAGAGTTAAAAAAAAAAGTTCAGTAACATACAGAGAGCATTAGCACACGCTTCAGAACACAAGCAATTCGAGATCTACAAGCCGAACCGAAATCTAGAACAACATAACAATGTCTAGAACCGCAAAGTGAAGTGTAAAACAATGTAAAAGTGATCTTACCACATGAAGAAATTCACAAGAAGCACAAGATCAAACCACAGGGAGAATTCTAGAACAGTAGGAATTACTAAACTACACAGAGAATCTAGAACATCAGAAAAGATAGAGAAATCTAGAACTATATGGAGAATTCTGGAACATCATAAAAGATGGAGATATCTAGAACTACATGGAGAATTCTAGAACATCACAAAAGATAGAGAAATCTAGAACTACATGGCGAATTCTAGAACACCACAAAAGATAGAGAAATCTAGAACTACATAAATAATTGTAGAACATCACACAAGATAGAGAAATCTAGAACTACATGGAGAATTCTAGAACATCACAAAAGATAGAGAAATCTAGAACTACATGGCGAATTCTAGAACATCACACAAGATAGAGAAATCTAGAACTACATGAAGAATTCTAGAACATCACAAAAGAGAGAAATCTAGATCTACATAAAGAATTCTAGAACATCACAAAAGATAGAGAAATCTAGAACTACATGGAGATTTCTGGAACATCAGAAAAGATGAACACTTCCTAGAAACTAAACTCTCTGAAACTAAATAGAGAACTCTAGAACATCACAGAAAATTCTAGAATTCTCAAGCTGTATGGACAACTCTAGAACACTACAAAAGATGGTGAAAGCTAGAACTAAGCTTATTTAATTCTGCCACTACAAAGACAATCCTACACCATCAGGGTAGGAGAAAATCTACATAAAAATCTACATAAGGAATTATATAACTAAAAGAAGTAAAGAACAATATGAAGTATTCTAGAACCACATGACAAACTCAAACACCACAAAAAGGATCTAGAACTACATGAAGAATTCTAGAACATCATAAAAGATAGAGAAATCTAGAACTACATGGAGATGGAGATATCTAGACACAAAAGATGGAGAATTCCAAAACTACATGGAGAATCCTAAAACTTAACAAAATATTGAGAAATCTAGAACTACATGGAGAATTCTAGAACATAACAAAAGATAGAGAAATCTAGAACTACATGAAGAATTCTAGAACATCACAAAAGAGAGAAATCTAGAACTACATGAAGAATTCTAGAACATAACAAAAGAGAGAAATCTAGAACTACATGAAGAATTCTAGAACATCACAAAAGAGAGAAATCTAGAACTACATGGAGAATTCTAGAACATAACAAAAGATAGAGAAATCTAGAACTACATGAAGAATTCTAGAACATCACAAAAGAGAGAAATCTAGAACTACATGGAGAATTCTAGAACATAACAAAAGATAGAGAAATCTAGAACTACATGAAGAATTCCAAAACTACTTGAAGAATTTCAGGACATCATAAAAGATGAACACTTCCTGAAACTAAACTCTCTAACTAAACTAAATAGAGAACTCTAGAACATCACAGAAGATTCTAGAAATCTCAAACTGCATGGACAACTCTAGAACACTACAAAAGATGGTGGAAGCTAGAACTTATCTTATTTAATTCTGCCACTACATGGAGAATCCTAGACCATCAGATAAGATGGAAAAATCTACATAAGGATCTACATAACTAAAAGAAGTAAAGAACAATATGAAGTATTCTAGAACCACATGACGAATTTGAACACCACAAAAAGGATCTAGAACTACATGTTGAATTCTGCAATACAGAATTTTAGAACTACATGAATGACTCTAGAACACAAACAAATCTAGATCTACACAAGGAATTATAGAGTCACAAGGAGACTTAAGGTCAGGACTAGGGTCGGGTTTAGGGTCTGTAGTTCATCTAAGAACTTCATTAGTAGGGAATGAACCTAGAACCTGCCAGAACCGGTCAGAACCCGCATCAGTGTGGAGTGATTGTATAGTGCTGTGCAGCTATAAATCATTTTCCACATTCATAAAATTGTCATGCCTTCATAGCAAGAGCTTCAGCTGAGATGTTCTGCAGAGAGGTTCTGCTGAGAGGTTCTAGCTTTCTGTGTAGGGCTGGGATCACACTGAGCTCAGACGAGGAGGAGCTGGAGCGGTTCTCCTCAGCCAGACTGCTGCTCAAACACACTCACTAACTCACTCCGAAGACCCTCACTGTGTGTGTGGGAGTGTGCTCAGTGGTATGAGCCCATTGATGCTGGCAGGTTGCCAGGTCTTGGACAAATTATGCACCCTCATACATGGAGTCTCTCTCTCTCTCTCTCTCTCTCTCTTAGTCCCACCGACGTTCCTCTGTCAATGTCAGAATCCTCAATCAAAAGTTGGGCAGTGGTCAGTTGTGACAACCTCAGGTGAGGTTGCCAGGTTTGGGAGAATCCACCAAGCCAAAAAAAAAAACACACACACTGGGGTCCACTTCTTTCAGCCAAGAACAGAAAGCTGAGGCTGCACTGGTCACAGGCAGTGGACAGTGGATGTTAGGGTCAGAATTTGGCACCAACAGCATCAATCCATGGACCCAACCTGCCTTGTGTCAACAGTCCAGGCGGGCGGAGGCGGTCTCCATCGCATGCTAGCCTACATAGATACACCACATGGACAAAAGTATTGGGACAGAAGCTCATTCATTGTTTCTTCTGAAATGAAGCCAATAAAAACAGTTTTGCTGGAGTAACTGTTTCTACTATCCAGAGAAGAAGAAGAGCATTGCTGTGAGGATCTGATTGCATTCAGCGACAAGAGCTGAAGGTGGTGAGGTCAGACCACCCCATTTCATTGACAACTCCCCAACTCATCCCAAAAGTGTCCCACCCCCACCACCACGCCCCCCGACCACGCCTGGCTTTTTTTTGTTGTTGTTGTTTATCTGCTCCAGCTGTGTGTGTGCATTTGCACATCTGTTTCAGCAATGGGTGCAACCTGAAGTAGCTGAATGCATTCATTAGAAGGGGTGTCCACAAACTTTTGAACATCCTCACATTAGGTCTACTTAGAATCAAGTGTGTGTGTGTGTGTGTGTGTGTGAGAGAGAGAGAGAGAGAGACAGAGAGAAAGTATGACAATCATTGAAAGTATGGTAATAAAACCTGTTATCCAAGGACAGCTGCTGGAATATGAGCAAATCTGCCGAAAAGTCGGAATTCTTGGAATATCACTGCCCAGCTAAAGGACGTCTGCAACATGTCAGAAAACGTGTCACAGCACTTCTACCTGAAGGTCACTACCTGAAGGTCACTACGGCACTGTCCCGACACACATCGGGTTGCCAGGTAGCCCGGACCTGAAGATGACGTCACTGCTTCCAGAAGTACGAACTCTCTCAAATCAGCAAAAGCTGAAACCCGACGCTCATCAGAAGTTTGAGGACACCCTAGCCTTTCAAAATGTTTATTCAGCTGAGCGCAGGGGCTCTACCAGGGGCTCTACCAGGGACTTCGGGCCCCATGAAGCGATTACACTGGGCCCCACAACTCATACTTCTGCCAAAATACTCAATTTATACATTTTTAGGCCCTTAGAATCATCCTCACACCCCCTCTCCCACCCCCGGTGCTACTGGCGTCAGTGGATGATCACCACCTCCCCAACTCCTCCCAAAAGTATTGGATAAAGCACCAACCATCATATTGGGACACCTGCTCATTCATTGTTTCTTCTGAAATCAAGGCTATTAAAAAGTGTATTCTTTTGCTAGAGTCTCTACTGTCCAGCGAAGAAGGCTTTCTACACAATTTTGGAGGAGCACTGCTGTGAGGATTTGATTGCATTCAGCAATAAGAGCAGCGTTACTGAAGCCAGGATATTGGATGATGATCACCACCTCACTTCATCATCCCCAACTCCCCAGATCAACCCAAAAGTACTGGATGGAGCTCCACCATCCATCATTCTAGAGAACACAGTTAGTCTTCCACTGCTCCACAGCTCCTCAATGCTGGGGGGCATTATTTACACCCCTCTAGCCCACACCTGGCATTATTAGGCAGCATGGTGCCAATAGGCTCATGATGTTGATCTGTTCCAGAGAGTCCTATTCTATTGGCAGTACTTCTTCTCTACAGGGACTAGACACGCTGTGTGTGTGTGTGTGTGTGCATTTGCACATCTGTGTCAGCAATGGGTGCAACTTAAAGTAGCTAAATGCATTTTTTAGAAGGGTGTCCACAAATATTTGGACAGATTGGTGTGATTTTTGTGTGTGTTTGGGTCGGTTTGTATAGAAGTATGATATTATTGTGGAACTTGTGAGGCAGTGTTTAGGTCAGGCTAAGGATATTGTGTGTGTGTTTGTGTGTGTGTGTGTGTGTGTCACAAACAGACCACTAAAATGATTATCAATGCTAATAAAGATTCTTTCTGCTCCTCTGAGGAGAAACAGGGCTTGGTTCTAACAGATAAAGTGTCTCTAAGTCTGTAAATGTGTTGAGTGTTTTTTGCTACATCACTCATCTTTGTCTTTCCATGGCTTCCCGAACACACTGGCTGGGATTCCTCATATATAACACACTGCTGTCAGTGTGTGAATCTCCAGGGAGACGTTAATGAAGCCAGTGTTTTAGTGTGTTTTGTTTTTTCCTCCGCCACACACACATCTTGATTAGATTAACGGCTTCGTGGTCGCCAGGAAACCGAAAGGGGGATCAGTCAGCTCACACAGAGACAGAGAGTTTAGAGCGGGTGGAAAAAAAAAGAAGAACAAAGGATGTTGTCCGATAGCGTACCCTGCCATTCTTATTCAATAAGAAGAGAGAGAAAGACTGAGGGAAGGGAGAGCGAGAGAACGAGCGAGAGAACGAGCGCGAGAGAGAAAGAGGGAAAACGAGAGAGAGAGAGAGAGGCGGCACAGAAGCAGCTTCACAGCTTTACAGACCAATTTAAACATTAATGAGCTCCTCCACCACAGTGAGAATCTGGAACTCTGGGAGAATGAACTTCAGACCGTAGAGTCATCAACTCCATCTCGCCATGAGAGTCTCACCAGACCTTTAGAGATCCACAGCAAATCAACACTCCTGACCTGTAACACACTCCACACTGTTACACCACTGACCTGTAATACACTCCACACTGTTACACCACTGACCTGTAACACACTACTCACACTGTTACACCGCTGACCTGTAATACACTCCACACTGTTACACCACTGACCTGTAATACACTCCACACTGTTACACCACTGATCTGTAATACACTCTACACTGTTACACCACTGATCTGTAATACACTCTACACTGTTACACCACTGACCTGTAATACACTCCACACTGTTACACCACTGACCTGTAACACACTACTCACACTGTTACACCGCTGACCTGTAATACACTCCACACTGTTACACCACTGACCTGTAATACACTCCACACTGTTACACCACTGATCTGTAATACACTCTACACTGTTACACCACTGACCTGTAATACACTCCACACTGTTACACCACTGACCTGTAATACACTCCACACTGTTACACCACTGACCTGTAACACACTCCTCACTGTTACACAACTGACCTGCAATATACTCTACACTGTTACACTACTGACCTGTAACACACTACTCACACTGTTACACCGCTGACCTGTAATACACTCCACACTGTTACACCGCTGACCTGTAATACACTCCACACTGTAACACCGCTGACCTGCAATACACTCCACACTGTTACACCACTGACCTGTAATACACTCTGCACTGTTACACAACTGACATGTAATACACTCCACACTGTTACACCACTGACTTGTAATACACTCCACACTGTAACACCGCTGACCTGTAATACACCCCACACTGTAACACTGCTGACCTGTAATACACTCCACACTGTTACACCGCTGACCTGTAATACACTCCACACTGTTACACCGCTGACCTGTAATACACTCCTCACACTGTTACGCCACTGATCTGTAAAATGACGTGATGTGTAAGATGAAGTGTGTGTGTGTGTGTAAACATTCTGAAATGCATAAGCATGTCCTTTACTGTTTAGCCAAGAAGAAAGGCCTTGCTGCCTTTTTATTAAGATATTTATGATATATTATTTAAGAGGTTTGAACTGTGTCTCAGTGTGTGTGTGTGTGTGTTTGTGAGTGAGTAAATGTGTGTGTGTGTGTGTGTGTGTGTGTATGGGCAGACTGTGAAGTGTAGTTAAAGCTATATTTGCATTCCTAGGGAGCGACTGGTATTTGAAAATGTCCCTCAGCCCGAGGGCGCAGACATTACTGCTACTGGACCCTCACATTACAAACCAGAGAGTGTGTGTGTGTGTGTGTGTGTGTGTGTGTGTGTGCACGTGTGTGTGTGTATGTGTGTCTGTCTCTGTTGAGAAATTCACTCCTGCATTCCCTCCTTTACACATTTCTGTTCCACAACCATTAATGGACTTAAGGTTGATTAAACTGTGCTTCTACATCTGAGAGTAATACAGCCTTAAGGAAGGGAGGGGCGAGGAGGGGGGCATAGAGAGACACATTGGGAATAGGGTGAGACTAAAAATGTGGCAGAGAGAGAGCGAGACATAGGGAGACAGAAAGAGAGAGAGAGACATAGAGGAAAAGGAGGAGTGAAAACAGAGGAGGCAGAGCGAGTGAGACAGTAAGATACAGAGAAAAAGAGGGGGGACAAGCAAAAAGACAGAGAGAGGACAGGGGGCAGAGGCGGGGACAAACATGGGACACACAGAGAGAGAGCAAGAGAGGAGGACAGGGCAATGGACAGAAAAGAACAGAGAAAGAAAAAGGAAGTGAGACAAGGGGGATCAAAGTGAGAGAGAGAGAGGGGGGGTGGAGTAGGACAGAGAGAGAGAGAGAGAGAGAGAGAGAGGGTAACAGAGAAGGAGAGGGGGCAAATAAAAAAATGGGGTGAGACAGAGGAGGGCCGAAAAACTGAGAGAGCGAGAAAGAAAGAGAGAGTGAGAGAGAAATCAAGAAGAGAGACGTGAGAGCGAGGGAGTGAGCGAGAGAGAGCGAGAGAGAGCGAGAGAGAGAGAGAGAGAGAGAGAGGATTATAAAGTGTTTAAAAGCTGCTGAGCTTTGCCCAATTTGTCTGTTTGTAGGAAACACTGACTTTTCCTCAAAGCCACAGGTTTTACACACAGACACACAAACACACACACACACACTCTTTTTGTACATATCAGAATAAATCTGTAATGAGTCTAAAGCAGTATAAACAGATAGAGAAGGTTAGACCCCCATTTGGGGGGTGGGGGGTGGGTAGGGGTGCGGGGGTCTGGGGCAGGGGGGTTCTGATACAGCAGTGGAAGATTTCTACTTGACTATTAAATCTATTTACTTCAGTTCTGAAGAATGTCCCACTCATCCCTTTGTCTTCACTTCCTCTGGGGGGGGCTAAGATCTTAATTAGGGGAGTCAGGACCCCCCCCAAACCGCTCTGTAATCTGCACCCTGGCTAACAGAAACCCCCTCATTGTGGTCAGAAGAGTGTAGAGCGCAGCCTCGAGTGGATCACCGCTTTATTTCCTCACAGGGACCAAAAACATACCTCCATAATGTCTAAATACTTGTGGGACATTTTGCCCCGCAAAGACAGAAAACACACACACACACACACACACACAGAAAGAGAGAATAGGGTTTTTAATCACGTCATGTTTGTATCAGACATGCAGACTAGTTTGAATGTTACACAATATCTGCTGAGCGAGAGACAGAGACAGCGACTGAGAGAGAGAGCGAGACGGGGAGAGAGACTGAGGCCAACAGGCTCAGACCAAAGCAAAGCTCTGTAATTGAATACAAGTGTGTTTACGAGCTCAGAGAGCCCTCAAAGCCACAGAGAGAGAGAGAGAGAGAGAGAGAGAGAGAGAGAGAGAGAGAGATGAGCAGAAAACAGAGAAATGTTTAGAAAGGGAGCTAAAGGTTGCGTGCTAATCAAAATTATTAGAGAGCGCGAGAGTCATTTTGTGAGAAAGAGAGAAACAGGACGTCATTGTTAAGAACATCAAAGCTAAACTAGAAAGGTGCATTTCCTGAGGGAAACACAGAACCGCAGCCAAAGTGGCTCCCACTTCCAGTTAGTTGTTATGTGGTTGCTGTGGTATCCTAGACGGTTGTTATCATGTTGATATGGTATCGCAGATGAATGATATAGCCTTGCTAAGTGGTTGCTGTGGTTTCCCAGGTGATTTTCATGGTGTTGATATGTGGTTGCTAGGTGGTTAATATGATGTTGTTAACTGGTTGCTGTGGTATCCCAGGAACCGACGTTGCTATTATGGTGCTTGGTGGTTGCTGTGTTTTTCCAGTTGGTTTCTATGCTGTGGCTTAACGTTTGTTCTGGTGTCCCATATGGTTGCTACGATGTTGCTGAGCGGTTCTATGGGTGTTACTATATCAAAAAAAAAAAAAGAAAGAAAAAGAAAAGAAAGAAAGAAAGAAAAAGAAAAAAGGAAGAAAAATAAAAAAAGAAAGAAAGAGATGAAAGAAAGAATAATAAAAAAGAACAAAGACAGAAAAAGAGAAGAAAGAAAGAAATGGACAAAAGACAGAAAGATCAGAGCAATAGAATAAAAAAGATGATTAAAGAAAAAAAACATATAAAAAGATCAGAGAGAGAGAGAGCAAGAGAAAGAAAGAGAGAGAGAGAGAGGGAGAGAGAGATAGAGAGAGCAAGAAAAAGAAAGAGAGAGAGAGCAAGAGAAAGAAAGAAAGAGAGAGAGAGAGCAAGAGAAAGAAAGAGAGAGAGAGAGAAAAAGAGAGGGAGAGAGAGAGAGATAGAGAGAGTGAGAGAGAGAGAGACTCAAGGGAGAGACTCAAGGGAGAGAGGGAGAGAAAGAGAGAGACTGCGAGAGAAAGAGAGAGAGAGAGAGCAAGAAAAAGAAAGAGAGAGAGAGCAAGAGAAAGAAAGAAAGAGAGAGAGAGAGCAAGAGAAAGAAAGAGAGAGAGAGAGAAAAAGAGAGGGAGAGAGAGAGAGATAGAGAGAGTGAGAGAGAGAGAGACTCAAGGGAGAGACTCAAGGGAGAGAGGGAGAGAAAGAGAGAGACTGCGAGAGAAAGAGAGAGAGAGAGCAAGAGAAAGAAAGAGAGAGAGAAAGAGACAGAGATAGTGAGAGAGAGAGAGTGTGTGTGAGAGAGAGAGATAGAGAGAGTTAGAGAGAGAGAAAGAGAAAGGGAGAGAGAGATAGAGAATGAGAGAGAGAGAGAGAGAGAGAGAGAGAGAGCGAGCATGAGGACAGCTGATGTAGTGTGTATTTGGGTAGAGGGTGTTGGGCGGGTGGGTCGTTGTGGGCCGGCTGGATTTCAAGTCTTTTAACCTTGTTTTGCTCCTCCGGCTGGGAAAGCGTCCCACCGACCGCTCACTCACAAACACTGTGTGTGTTCAGAGCGAAACCACACCGGACCAGACTCAACTCTCAAGTCTCTCTGTACGCACACACACACACACACACACACACACACACACACACACACACTCACACTCACTCAGTTGTACTTGTTTTTACGGTATGCTACAGAACACCTAGAGTATCCAGACGAGTTTTGGAAACGAAGACACTTTTGCCACCTTCAGCAATAATTAGCAATGATAACCAGTAACTGGAGGAAAAGAGGACGGCATTGCACGACAAGAAGGAAAAGAAGGCCTTGCCAACTGTGAAGCGTGGGGGTGGGTCGGTCATGCTTTAGGGTTGTGTTGCCTCCAGTGCGTTTGGCAGTGCTGCATGGGGGGGAGGAAAGCCCCCGGTCATAAGTAAGTGCTCCACAGTACTACATACACTTACTGTAACGTTGGCCAGGTGGACGCTGTGCTGTAGAGCATGCTGGGCCTGCAGAGGACGGAGAACACATGCAGGGAGGGTGGAGGAGTTTGGGAGAGCTGCTGGCAAACAAGACAGAAAGCGTGTTAGGAATGTAATACCACTGCTCTTAGGGGATTTATACAGTGCTTCAGAAGGAGAACACACACACACACACACACACACTTACACACACACACACACACAGTCCACTGGCTTCACTCATTCATACCTCTCCCCAAGTCTGGAAATGTTCATCTTCACCCTAAACACTTAGGCCGCCCTAATCCATAAGGAATGCTCGATGACATGCATCGGTATCTCAGGCGCAGCTGGAACGGCTGCCATGGAAACCTGACAAAAACAAAAACCACTAAGTGGTTGCTAGGTGGTTGCTATGATGTTGCTAACCGGTTGCTGTGGTTTTTCAGATGGCTTCTATGGTTTTCCACGTGGGTGTTGCAAAGTTGCTAAATTGCTGTGTTTTCCCGGCTGGTTTCTATGCTGTTGATTAAAGATTGCTATGGTATCCCAGGTGGTTGCTATGCTTTTGCTAAGTAGTTGCTAGCTGGAAGTTAGATCTTTGGGGTAAGAAGTTTTATTTTCATTAATAAGACTTTGGAATTTCACTGGAATTTCACCGACCATTAGCTCTATATAGGCAACATGGTGGTTATAGCACTCCTCTAGCAAGTATTTACCTGAGATACCATAGCAACCACCTAGCAACACCATAGCAACCACCTAGCAACCACTTAGTAACACAATTGTAACCAGCTGGGATGCCATTGCATGCAGCTAGCAACACCCTAGAAACCACACTGAATACCACAGCAACCACGTAGCAACAGCCTAGCAGGAAGTGGGAAGCATTAAACTGAACAACCACTCTGCATTGGCTTCAGGAAATTACTTTTAGTTGTTAGTGTTATTATTATGGTTGCTATTATGATAATAGATATAGAAATAATAGTAATTATGACATAGATAATGGTGGTAGTAATAGTACCAATTTATAATACAACAATATTCATATACTTCACTGCAAAATTAGCAGAAAAATGTTTTAAGTGTTGCTATTTGACATAATTTGTTTCTTGCCAGAGTTTCTTAAAGTAAACTGGAATCATTTATTATAATATCCAAATAATATGTTCAATATTTAATGAAATGGAAAGAGTTGTTATTTGACATTAACACATACAACATACTGGCTTCCTGCAGTAGCTGCTGCCCACATTCAAAACCCTGACTCTGGCCTACAAAGCCCAGACTGGACCAGCCAGCCCCTCTGTACTTAATTGCAATGGTCAAAAGCCGATGAGTACCAAGAGCCCTTCCAGCTTCAAGCACGGCTCGGCTCGACCCGCCATCCTTTAAGATCCAGGGAAGACGAGCGTCCAGACTTTTTTCTGTCCTGCACCGAAGTGGTGGAACGAACTTCCCCTGGGTGTCCGAACAGCAGAGTCCAACACTCGCTGTCCTCAAACCCAGACTGAAGACCCTCCTCTTCTGAGAGGACTTAGTGTGCAGAGTGTAGAGTATGTAGAGTATTATGGTCTCCAGACGGACTTCAGTATTTAGTAGTATCTAAGCCTAAAGGGATCTTTTGGATCCCAGTCTTTAGAAACTAGCTAGGGGTATTTCCTGAGTAAACGGTGAAGCACTGCTGTACGTCGCTCTGGACTAGAGCGTCTGCTTAAAGCCAGAATGTGAGTTTTGCCCAGAACTGCCCAGACATAGACCTGGTTTAGTTTTACAGTAAATGGACATTGCTCTCTTTCTCTGGGGGGCATTTCTCTCTTTCCCCTTTCCTATATATCATATATGGAATATTTGGAAATTATGGAAATAACGCACAGCTATGAATCAAGTAATTTAATTAATTAATCAAATTAACTCATTTTGTGTTCAGCTGAACACGTACACATGTTTAAAAAAGACTCTTCAAGGTTTCTTTAGTGAATGCAGTGGTTCATAGAAGGCAAAGGAAGGGAAATGTTCTTCATAGAACCTTCTAATGGTTCTATATAGCACCATTTACAGCCCATCCTGTTTAAAGTGTACAGACACAATACAAGCCTAATGCTAATTGTGCTTACCTTAATTACTAGCTGCAAACACAGGCTGCATTTAACAGTGTGGTCAAAAAAGTACACACACACACACACACACACACACACACACAATCACACTCAGGTATGTCCTGTTCTACAAACTACAGCATTTCTTCACAGTGTGCAGAGAAATACACACACACACACACACACACACACACACACACACACACACACACACACACACACACACACACATACATACACACACACACACACACAGGTATGCAAGCCAACCCAGCCTTTCATGCTGGGCAGTGAAATACCTGCACTCGGGTTCGAGTTTCATCGGCTGTTAGCAATGTTAGCATCCCTAGAACACTCAGTCTTAGCAAAGAGAGTTCTATAGGGTTCCAGTGTTGGGTTAAATGTTGCTTGCTTCAGGAATTTAGTGCTTTTTATGGGGTTCTATAAAAAAACATCTACAAGAGGTGAAGGGACGTTTAAGAGGGTCATTGAGAGTCAATGATGACCAGTTAGCATCATTTCCAGAATGCTAATGTTTCCCTCAGGGTCAGCTACTTCCCATATGAAAATCTGACTATATATATATATATATATATATATATATATATATATATAATAAAAAATGCCAATATATTTGTACATTATATTTCTTAATATATTATAGAAAATATATATAACTAAAATAAATCTAAATACAATATTATATAATATATAATATATAATCTATCTCTCTCTCTCTCTCTCTCTATATATATATATATATATATATATATACAGTATACTTCAGTATCAAATAATATTGGATTTGTGCATTATATATAGATTCATGAATCTATATATATATATATATATATATATGTATATATATATATATATATATATATATATATATATATATATATATAGATTCATACATATTAGGGCTGGAAAATGAATAAAAATGTATAAAATTTGACATTCAGTACCACGCAGCCTGATTATTCAGATTTTTTTAAAGGTCCTACATTTTTTTTTGGTAATCTGTGTGTGTTTGTGCACTGTAAACTGTTTGTGTACTGTACTTGATTTGAGATCGTATCGCCCAGCGCTAAAACATATTTTAGATTTCTAGACAAATACATATACATGTATGTAGCAAATAAAAACATCAATATCAGTTATAGTATATCTAACTAATATATGCATGATAAATATTGTTGCTGTGCCACAAAAATATAGTATCTCCAAATTCCTATTTTTATTAATTTTTTTCCAATGTTAATCTGGCAGTTGTTCATTATTTCATGCTGAATGGACCGATAGAAATTCTTCAGGTTAATCAAATCTTTATACATTGACTTCCATTGAAAGTTAAAGTGTTTATCTTCTCCTGTAAAAGCTGACAGTTAGAAAATACTTGTTTTTTGGCACGACAGAAATGATTTTCTATTAAAGATTGTTAAAAATATATACGTCACACATATTTATCTGTATATTCTGATATAGTGCTATATATGTTTCAATATGTTTCAATATGTTTCAATATGTGACAGATATATAGTTGCTGTCATTCAAAAACCTTATTATTAATTATTATTATTATTTTTTGCCATTTTCACTTTTTGGACAGAATGATGAACGGACCAATAGAAATGCTCCAAAATGACTCCATTTTTCTTCTCTTTTTTTATACTGACTTTAATTGAAAGTTGATATAAACCATATATTGGATATAAAGAAATCTACACATATTTTACATATTATACATCGTATGTTGTGACTTTATCTTCCTGCTGTCCAAAGAAAAAACATGTATCTCCATTTTTGTCCATTTTAAGATTTCTGGGTTGAGTCCTGTAGCTGCTTTTGTACACTGTATCAGTAATTCTGGATTAACGGACCAATAGAAATGCTCTAAATTATTTGTTGAGTATATATGTTGCCATATATGTCAAATATGTTTCAATATATGACAGATATTCAAAAATATTGCTGAAATGAGCTGAATTGTACTGTCATTTAATTGGAGGTTCAGGTGTTGATGCATAAAGTGCTGGTAGAGCTACTAGACTACTTCAGTAAACAGGATACGGCACTGAAACTTCGGACCTTAGCTTGAGGAACCTTGAGGAACCTTCCTCTAACTGGACCTTCCTGAATTTTATACCGTGTGTTACCATGAACCATGACTTTGATTTGGTCAGCTAATCACTCACCGGAACAGACCAGCATATAGCTCAACTCCAGCAAAACCAGTGTAGTGTTCTGGTTGCTTGAATCTTAGTTAGCGAGAATGACCATGACCAGGTTTTTCCAGGAGTCCAGTCTTGGCTTTGTGGGCCAGAGTCAGGGGTTTGAATGCAGGCAGCAGCTACAGCAGGAAGCCAGTATTTGTTGTATATGTCAAAGAACAGCTACTCTTTCCATAGCATTAAATAGTGAACATATGTTTTTGATATTATAATAAACGATTTCAGTTTATTTGATGAAACTCTGGCCATCACTGTTCTTTGCTTTTTTAACAGTTTTGCTGAACTAGATAAAGGAAAGAGTCAGACTCACGTTTTTAACAGCAGTTTCCTCCGCCAGAGAAAGTAGTCCCACCACAAAACGCTGCTTTAGGCAGTTCAGGGCTGCTTAATCTTCACAATCTGACCAAAGCAGAGGCTGCAAGTCAAAGCGTATCATCAGTAACCCTTCAGCTTTTATTTTTCTATATTTGTATTTATTACCAGGGACGTATATAAGCAGCAGCTGTTGCTTAGAGACCAGGTCCTGATCAGGCTGTGCGGCCGTGAACTGCTGTAGGAATTACATCACATTCAGTTCATCACTAAACATGAGATACAGGAGCTCTGCTGTAACCCACAGAACCCAGAATAAACTGCTTCATACCTTAATTACGCTCCACAAACACAGACTCCACTTCACAGTGTGCTTAGAAAAGGACATACCTGCACACACGCACACACACACACACACACACACACACACACACACACACAAAGGTATGCCTTGCTCCACAAACCCCAGCTTCTACTTCACAGTATGGTGAGAAATACACACTCACCTTACAGCCTGACGTATCTCTCCTAACAACCGCTTTCCTAAACAGCAGAGAGCAAATATGAGTGAATTCAGAGCAGAAATCAGATCCATATAAATGATCATTATTAATGTATAATAAACCAGACCAGCACCTTAACCTACACCTTAACCTACACCTTAACCTACACCTTAATCTACACCTGAACCTAATAACCTAACCTTAACCTAATAACCTAACCTTTACCAGCACCTTAACCTACACCTTAACCTAATAACCTAACCTTTACCAGCACCTTAACCTACACCTTAACCTACACCTAAACCTACACCTTAACCTAATAACCTAACCTTAACCTACACCTTAACCTACACCTGAACCTAATAACCTAACCTTAGCCTACACCTTCATCTACACTAGAACCTACACCTGAACCTACACCTTCATCTACACCTATACCTAATATACTACACCTTAATCTACACCTAAACCTAATATACTACACCTTAACCTACACCTTAACCTACACCTGAACCTAATAACCTAACCTTAACCTACACCTTAATCTACACTAGAACCTACACCTGAACCTACACCTTAATCTACACCGTAGTCTACACCTTCATCTACACCTGAACTTATAACCTACACCTTAATCTACACCTGAATCTACACTAGAACCTAATAACCTAACCTTAATCTACACTGTAACCTACACCTTCATCTACACCTATACCTAATATACTACACCTGAATTTATAACCTACACCTGAATCTACACTAGAACCTAATAACCTAACCTTAATCTACACCGGAACCTACACCTTCATCTACACCTATACCTAATATACTACACCTGAATTTATAACCTACACCTTAATCTACACCTGAATCTACACTAGAACCTAATAACCTAACCTAATCTACACCGGAACCTACACCTCCATCTACACCTGAACCTAATAACCTAACCTTACCCTACACTCTAATCTACACCTCAACCTAATAACCTAACCTTAATCTACACCTGAACCTACACCTTAATCTACACCTGAACCTATTAAACCTAACCTTAACCTACACCTTAATCTACACCTTAACGTACACATTAACCTAATAATTTAACCTCAATCTACACTAGAACCTAATAACCTAACCTTAATCTACACTGTAACCTGCACCTTCATCTACACCTATACCTAATATACTACACCTTAATCTACACCTGAACTTATAACCTAACCTTAATCTACACCTAAACCTAATATACTACACCTTAACCTACACCTTAACCTACACCTGAACCTAATAACCTAACCTTAGCCTACACCTTAATCTACACTAGAACCTACACCTGAACCTACACCTTCATCTACACTGTAACCTAATAACCCAACCTTAATCTACACCTTGGTCTACAGCTTAGTCTATAGATAGTTAGATAGTTCTCCTGAAACGCTCTGACCATCACTTTAACTGCTTATGGTTTGGTTTCTACTGGTCCGTTTGTTTGAAGTGTGTGTGTGGACTGGCCCCCTTACCTGCAGTGGAGTGTTAAAGAGGGGATTTTACTGCAGCGGGGGGATGGAGGCTATGAAATTGTGGAAAACGAGAAAATAAATAAAGCATTGGTCCAGAAACTGGTACAGCCATTTGAGCTTTGGGAAGTTTTTAAAAATGTAAAAAAAAGGGTGAAGGACACCAAGTACACACACACACACACACACACACACACTAGCCGGATGTTCACAGTACATTGGCTCTGTTTGACCGTGGACTCTCACTCACTGGGCACATTTTTCATTTAATATGATTCAAATGTGGTGTGTGTATATGTGTGTGTGTGTATATGTGTGTGTGTGTGTATGTGTGTGTGCTTGTTTCTGTAATTTTGTATGTAGGAAAATCTGACCATTCACTGTTATGACGATGACCATTTACTTCAGGTCCCAAAGCAAGGATTTATTGACTATAATAAGCTGTAGTTTGATACGTAATTTCTAAACACACACACAGCTTGTTTAGCCCCTGTAGAAAAACTGCCAATAGAATAGGACTCTCTGGAGCAGATCAACAAAATTAACCTACTGGCTCCATGCTGCCGAATGCCAGGCGTGGGCTAGAGGGGTATAAAGCCCCCTAGCATTGAGCTGTGGAGCAGTGGAAGAACCGTGTTCTCTGAAATGATTACTTTTGGGATGAGTTGGGGAGTTGGGGATGATGAGGTGGGGTGGTGATCATCCAACATTGTGACCTCACTAATGCTTCTCTTGTTGCTGAATGCAATCAAATTCTCACAGCAATTCTCCAGATCATTATTCTATTAGAAAGCTTTCCTCCCTGGACAGTTTTCCTCCCTGCTGCAGGTATTGAGTCAGTTGGAGACTTTTCTGCACTCTGCTCTGAGCTCAGCACTCGGCCCTGACCCCGCTCTGTAGCTTTACGTGGGCTGAGCTGCTCTCTGTGAGCTGTTCCTCCTAAACTCTTCCACTGTTCAATAATAATACCACTCACAGCTGATGGAGGAAGACCTAGGAGGGAAGGTCTGAATTTCTCCAGCTGACTTGTTGTTGTTGGTGGTGGTGCAGCGGTGTCTCCTATTGCATACAGAACCACGCTGGAGTTCAGTCAGCTCTTTAGAACCAACTCCCATTCTTTCACTGATGTGTGTGGAGAGACAGACTGCATAACTAGGGGCTGGATTTTGTACACATGTGGCAAAGGGACTGACTATAACACCTGAATTAAGTGATTAAGACATGTGTCCCAATACTTTTGTCCATACAGTGTACGTATGTGTATATATATATGTGTGTGCATGCTTTGTATATGTGCGGTTAAGTGCAAGAACAGATTGGGCAACGCTGTGTGTGTGTGTGGATCTGTGTGCACATCCATGTGTGTGTGTGTACTCTTGCATGTGTGCATTTGACTGCAAGACTGAATTGGGCAATCCGGTGTGTGTGTGTGTGTGTGTGTGTGTGTGTGTGTGTGTGTGTGTAATGGGTAGTGTAAACTCTGTAGTGTGTAAGCTCCATTAACAAATGCATGTGGAGAATTCTGATCCAGCATCCTCACGTTACGCTCCACAAACTATAGCACCATCTCACAGTGTGCAGAGAAAACACACACACACACACACACACACACACACACATACACACACTCTGGCTTGGCCTGCTGTGTAAACCGGTACAATCTCTCACAGGGAATAAAGAAAACACCCACTCTACAGTAATGTAGTCAAAGTGACATTTTTACATACTTTCAGTTTTACTTTATTTAAGCCAGATGCCACAGAACAACCTTTACTTCCTTAAAGAACCTACTTTAGGCAACTAACTGTACTAATATTTGTGAGAATTGGTGAGAATTGGTGTTTTTTGTTCATGGACTCCCCCTACAGTCGGCGAGTGTAATTTACTGCAGTAAATACAAAGCACGCTTTTGAGCGCCCCCTCATGGAGAGCTGTACACGTGCATTTCTGGACAAGCTGAGAGATCCAGACGCAGAATCTGAGGGTAGAGAAGAATGTGGACTGAGACGGTAGAGTAATACTACAGGATTTACACTAATATGGGTTAGGCAATGTTACACAGCAGTTCTGAGGAGAGGTTTTCCTCCTGCAGCTCCACCAACATACTGTATTGCAGTAGCAGCAGCGCTCCGGCCGGAGTTATTTTTTTTAGTGTGAGCAGAGTTTGTTGGTGTTTGGTGGAAAATGTTGAGTTTGCCGGTGTTGGAGAATGTTGATTTTTAATACAGTTTGTTGGTGTTTGGTGGAGAATGTTGGGTTTGTTAGAGAATATTGGGGTTGTGTTAGAGAATGCTGGGTTTGTGTTAGAGAATGTTGGGTTTGTTGGAGAATGTTGGGTTTGTGTTAGAGAATGTTGTGTCTGTTAGAGAATGTTGGGTTTGTTTTAGAGAATGTTTTAGAGAATGTTGGGTTTGTGTTAGAGAATGTTGGGTTTGTTAGAGAATGTTGGGTTTGTGTTAGAGAATCTTGGGTTTGTTAGAGAATGTTGGGTCTGTTAGAGAATGTTGGGTTTGTGTTAGAGAATGTTTTAGAGAATGTTGGGTTTGTGTTAGAGAATGTTGGGTTTGTTGGAGAATGTTGGGTTTGTGTTAGAGAATGTTTTAGAGAATGTTGGGTTTGTGTTAGAGAATGTTGGGTTTGTTGGAGAATGTTGGGTTTGTGTTAGAGAATGTTTTAGAGAATGTTGGGTTTGTGTTAGAGAATCTTGGGTTTGTTAGAGAATGTTGGGTTTGTGTTAGAGAATGTTGGGGTTGTGTTAGAGAATCTTGGGTTTGTTAGAGAATGTTGGGTTTGTGTTAGAGAATGTTGGGTTTGTGTTAGAGAATCTTGGGTTTGTTAGAGAATGTTGGGTTTGTGTTAGAGAATGTTGGGTTTGTGTTAGAGAATGTTTTAGAGAATGTTGGGTTTGTGTTAGAGAATGTTTTAGAGAATGTTGGGTTTGTTGGAGAATGTTGGGTTTGTGTTAGAGAATGTTTTAGAGAATGTTGGGTTTGTTGGAGAATCTTGGGTCTGTTAGAGAATGTTGGGTTTGTTAGAGAATGTTGGGTTTGTGTTAGAGAATGTTGGGTCTGTTAGAGAATGTTGGGTTTGTGTTAGAGAATGTTGGGTTTGTTAGAGAATGTTGGGTCTGTTAGAGAATGTTGGGTTTGTTAGAGAATGTTGGGGTTGTGTTAGAGAATGTTAGGTCTGTTAGAGAATGTTGGGTTTGTGTTAGAGAATGTTGGGTTTGTTAGAGAATGTTGGGTCTGTTAGAGAATGTTGGGTTTGTTAGAGAATGTTGGGGTTGTGTTAGAGAATGTTAGGTCTGTTAGAGAATGTTGGGTTTGTGTTAGAGAAAGTTGGGTTTGTGTTAGAGAATGTTGGGTTTGTTAGAGAATCTTGGGTTTGTTAGAGAATGTTGGGTTTGTGTTAGATAATGTTGGGTTTGTTAGAGAATGTTGGGTTTGTTAGAAAATGTTGGGTTTGTGTTAGAGAATGTTTTAGAGAATGTTGGGTTTGTTGGAGAATCTTGGGTCTGTTAGAGAATGTTGGGTTTGTTAGAGAATGTTGGGTTTGTGTTAGAGAATGTTGGGTTTGTTGGAGAATGTTGGGTTTGTGTTAGAGAATGTTGGGTTTGTTAGAGAATGTTGGGTTTGTGTTAGAGAATGTTGGGTTTGTGTTAGAGAAAGTTGGGTTTGTGTTAGAGAATGTTGGGTTTGTGTTAGAGAATGTTGGGTCTGTTAGAGAATGTTGGGTCTGTTAGAGAATGTTGGGTTTGTTAGAGAATGTTGGGTCTGTTAGAGAATGTTGGGTTTGTGTTAGAGAGTGTTGGGTCTGTTAGAGAATGTTGGGTCTGTTAGAGAATGTTGGGTTTGTGTTAGAGAATGTTGGGTTTGTTAGAGAATGTTGGGTCTGTTAGAGAATGTTGGGTTTGTTAGAGAATGTTGGGGTTGTGTTAGAGAATGTTGGGTCTGTTAGAGAATGTTGGGTTTGTGTTAGAGAAAGTTGGGTCTGTTAGAGAATGTTGGGTTTGTGTTAGAGAGTGTTGGGTCTGTTAGAGAATGTTGGGTCTGTTAGAGAATGTTGGGTTTGTGTTAGAGAATGTTGGGTTTGTTAGAGAATGTTGGGTCTGTTAGAGAATGTTGGGTCTGTTAGAGAATGTTGGGTTTGTGTTAGAGAAAGTTGGGTTTGTGTTAGAGAATGTTGGGTTTGTTAGAGAATGTTGGGTTTGTGTTAGAGAATGTTGGAGTTGTGTTAGAGAATGTTGGGTCTGTTAGAGAATGTTGGGTTTGTGTTAGAGAATGTTGGGGTTGTGTTAGAGAATGTTGGGTCTGTTAGAGAATGTTGGGTTTGTGTTAGAGAAAGTTGGGTTTGTGTTAGAGAATGTTGGGTTTGTTAGAGAATCTTGGGTTTGTTAGAGAATGTTGGGTTTGTGTTAGATAATGTTGGGTTTGTTAGAGAATGTTGGGTTTGTTAGAAAATGTTGGGTTTGTGTTAGAGAATGTTGGGTCTGTTAGAGAATGTTGGGTTTGTGTTAGAGAATGTTTTAGAGAATATTGGGTTTGTTGGAGAATCTTGGGTCTGTTAGAGAATGTTGGGTTTGTTAGAGAATGTTGGGTTTGTGTTAGAGAATGTTGGGTCTGTTAGAGAATGTTGGGTTTGTGTTAGAGAATGTTGGGTTTGTGTTAGAGAAAGTTGGGTTTGTGTTAGAGAATGTTGGGTCTGTTAGAGAATGTTGGGTTTGTGTTAGAGAAAGTTGGGTTTGTGTTAGAGAATGTTGGGTTTGTTAGAGAATCTTGGGTTTGTTAGAGAATGTTGGGTTTGTGTTAGATAATGTTGGGTTTGTTAGAGAATGTTGGGTTTGTTAGAAAATGTTGGGTTTGTATTAGAGAATGTTGGGTCTGTTAGAGAATGTTGGGTTTGTTAGAGAATGTTGGGTCTGTTAGAGAATGTTGGGTTTGTGTTAGAGAATGGTGGGTCTGTTAGAGAATGTTGGGTTTGTGTTAGAGAATGGTGGGGTTGTGTTAGAGAATGTTGGGTCTGTTAGAGAATGTTGGGTCTGTTAGAGAATGTTGGGTTTGTGTTAGAGAATGTTGGGTCTGTTAGAGAATGTTGGGTTTGTTAGAGAATGTTGGGTCTGTTAGAGAATGTTGGGGTTGTTAGAGAATGGTGGGGTTGTTAGAGAATGTTGGGTTTGTGTTAGAGAATGTTGGGCTTGTTAGAGAATGTTGGGGTTGTTAGAGAATGGTGGGGTTGTGTTAGAGAATGTTGGGTCTGTTAGAGAATGTTGGGGTTGTTAGAGAATGGTGGGTCTGTTAGAGAATGTTGGGTTTGTGTTAGAGAATGTTGGGTCTGTTAGAGAATGTTGGGGTTGTTAGAGAATGGTGGGTCTGTTAGAGAATGTTGGGTTTGTGTTAGAGAATGTTGGGTCTGTTAGAGAATGTTGGGGTTGTTAGAGAATGGTGGGTCTGTTAGAGAATGTTGGGTCTGTTAGAGAATGTTGGGTTTGTTAGAGAATGTTGGGTTTGTGTTAAAGAATGTTGGGTCTGTTAGAGAATGTTGGGTTTGTTAGAGAATGTTGGGTCTGTTAGAGAATGTTGGGTTTGTGTTAGAGAATGTTGGGTCTGTTAGAGAATGTTGGGGTTGTTAAAGAATGTTGGGTTGTTAGAGAATGTTGGGTTTGTGTTAGAGAATGTTGGGTTGTTAGAGAAAGTTGGGTTTGTGTTAGAGAATGTTGGGGTTGTTAGAGAATGTTGGGGTTGTTAGAGAATGGTGGGGTTGTGTTAGAGAATGTTGGGTCTGTTAGAGAATGTTGGGGTTGTTAAAGAATGTTGGGTTGTTAGAGAATGTTGGGTTTGTGTAAGAGAATGTTGGGTTTGTTAGAGAATCTTGGGTTTGTTAGCGAATGTTGGGTTTGTGTTAGAGAATGTTGGGGTTGTGTTAGAGAATGGTGGGGTTGTGTTAGAGAATGTTGGGTCTGTTAGAGAATGTTGGGGTTGTTAGAAAATGGTGGGGTTGTGTTAGAGAATGTTGGGTCTGTTAGAGAATGTTGGGGTTGTTAAAGAATGTTGGTTTGTTAGAGAAAGTTGGGTTTGTGTTAGAGAATGTTGGGGTTGTTAGAGAATGTTGGGGTTGTTAGAGAATGGTGGGGTTGTTAGAGAATGGTGGGGTTGTGTTAGAGAATGTTGGGTCTGTTAGAGAATGTTGGGGTTGTTAGAGAATGGTGGGGTTGTGTTAGAGAATGTTGGGTCTGTTAGAGAATGTTGGGGTTGTTAAAGAATGTTGGTTTGTTAGAGAAAGTTGGGTTTGTGTTAGAGAATGTTGGGGTTGTGTTAGAGAATGGTGGGGTTGTGTTAGAGAATGTTGGGTCTGTTAGAGAATGTTGGGGTTGTTAGAAAATGGTGGGGTTGTGTTAGAGAATGTTGGGTCTGTTAGAGAATGTTGGGGTTGTTAAAGAATGTTGGTTTGTTAGAGAAAGTTGGGTTTGTGTTAGAGAATGTTGGGTTTGTTAGAGAATCTTGGGTTTGTTAGCGAATGTTGGGTTTGTGTTAGAGAATGTTGGGGTTGTGTTAGAGAATGGTGGGGTTGTGTTAGAGAATGTTGGGTTTGTTAGAGAATGTTGGGTCTGTTAGAGAATGTTGGGTTTGTGTTAGAGAATGTTGGGTCTGTTAGAGAATGTTGGGGTTGTTAAAGAATGTTGGGTTTGTGTTAGAGAATGTTGGGTTGTTAGAGAAAGTTGGGTTTGTGTTAGAGAATCTTGGGTTTGTTAGAGAATGTTGGGTTTGTGTTAGAGAATGGTGGGGTTGTGTTAGAGAATGTTGGGTTTGTGTTAGAGAATGTTTTAGAGAATGTTGGGTTTGTTAAAGAATGTTGGGTTTGTTAGAGAATGTTGGGTTTGTGTTAGAGAATGTTTTAGAGAATGTTGGGTTTGTTAGAGAATGTTGGGTCTGTTAGAGATTATAAGGTTGATGGTGTTTGGTGGACAATGTTGAGATTCATGGTGTATGTTGGAGAATTTAAGGTTTGTTAGTGTTTGGGGGAGAATGCTGGTAAATGTTAAGTTGGGTTTGTTGAAATGTGTTGGGTTTGTTGATGGTGTTTGGGGGAGAAGTTGAGTTTGTTGGTGTTTACTGAGGAATATTGGTGTTTGTTGGTGGTAAGGAATGTAGGGCTTTTTGGAAAATGCTGGGATTGTTGACATTAGGTGGAGAATGTTGAGTTCTTTGGAGAACATAGGGCTTGCTGGTGTTTGGTGGAGAATGCTGGTGAATGTTAAGTTTGGGTTTGTTGGGAGTTGGGGGGGGTGTTGGAGAATATTGACTTTGTTGCTTTTCTGAAGGTAAGCCTTTTGTTGTTGCTATTGATCTGATGGACGAGCAGACTTCACTAAAGGAAAACAGAGACGTAGCCTTTAGCTCTCGTGTCATGTAGTGTTGGAACCACCAGGATCTCACAAACGATTGCAGTCCCAGGTTGCATGAATATGAAGTAACCAGTCAAAACGGAGTCAAAAACACCTACATAAGAACACGATTCTGTAACCTCATCCCATCAGCATCTCTCAGGGGAGAGATCAGTGGTTTTGAAGGCATCATCAAAGTTTCGCATGTGAGGCTTGACTCCATTTCTTGGACTTTCTTGGCAAGCCATCACTCATTCTGCTGGCATCTCAGCTCATACTGCAATGCCTTCTTCTGCTCATGCCATCGCAGGCCTGGCAGGAGCTGGGTTTGTGTGCTCGAGGCATGCAGTCCAGAACAATGGAGATGTTCTCCAAACCTGTGGTAAGAACCTCTTGCAGGGGTGGCTGGGGGCTCCTACTTGAAAAATATACAAATCCATAAAAATGAGACATGAATGATTGATATTTAAGACAGAACTGTAAAAAAGCATGTAGCTTTACAACCCCCAGACCCGTTTACACACACACACACACACACACACACAGGTTCCCACTGCGACCTGTCTGATGACTTTTACATTGAATTCTCTCATGCGTTGGTGCAATGCGTGGTTTCAGCTCAATGTGCCATGCACCATCTCTACAAGTAGAGGAGTACAGAGCGGAACTGCTGAGGAGAGATGGAGCTGTTTAACACACACACACACACACACAAACACACACAATGCATTGCATTTTACACACATACTCCATATGGACAAAAGTATCTGGACACCTGCTCATTCATTTTTCCTTCTAAAGTCAAATGTATTAAATGTATTATGTGTTGGAGTACTGTCCAATCTCTACTGTCCAGAGAAGAAGAGTTTCTAGATTTTGGAGCTGCATTGCTGTGAGGATTTGATTGCATTCAGTGATGAGATGAAGTTAGTGAAGCCCCAGAAGTCCAGAGATCATTTCAGAGAACACAGTCAATTCCACTGCTCTCAATGCTGGGGGGCTTTATTTATACCCCTCTAGGCCACACCTGGCATTAGGCAGCATGGTGCCACATGGTGCTGAATGCATTCATTATATATGCGTCTCCAAAAAGGACTGTAGCTTTAACTGTACAGGATCCACTTCCTGACATGTTATTAAATCCTGAAGCAGCGGAGGCAGTCGTATTGCAGTGGAACCACTGATGTGATCTATTTCTCATTTCTGCGAACATGTACTTAAGTAGCAAATGTGTGTAAATGTCATGAGTGCCCAAAACCCTTTACATCCAACTGTTAATATATTCATACATGCAGCGGTACGTACGTATTCACACAGCTCGGTGAGTTCATCTCTCTCTCTCTCTCTCTCCATATTTCAGCGTGTTTCCATTTCTTCAGTGTTTCCTGCGTTCTCTTCACACACCTCCTCAGCTCCTCAGTCTCAGCTGAACTTCTCCTGAGCCGAGGATCAAACACTGACAGCTCCAGTGTGAGTTTATGGAAGAATCTAGTCACACATACAAACACACACACACACACACACACACACATCTAGCACTGCCAGCCTTCAGGGTTCAGAGTTTACACACTTCTAATACACTGATTCAAACACACTGATCATGAAGCATTATAATCAATTCATGTCAGTTTTAGTGAAATTTACTAATATAAATAAATAAATAAATAAATAAATAAATATTGGTCTTGCGGATTTAGAATAAAATAAAATGACATTTTTTCAAGTAGAAAAATCTTTACATTTAACTGTCTTTATTTTTCTATTGTGTAAAAGTCCGATTTTAGCCGGACCACCTAGAGGGCTAAACTTAAGCTTACTGGCGGGCTGATCGACTGACTGACTGACTGACTGACTGACTGACGAACCTTGTTGAAACTGTGCTTCTTTCTGGGACCGACGGTCAGACGACTACATTTAGCCACAAAGCTAACAAGTATCTGTGCTGCTAAGAGGAGATACAGTCTCATACTCACTATAGTGCTGCTAGCATTGCTGTCATGGTGTTTGCATTGCTGTCACAGTGCCAGCATCATTATCACTGCATCAGTATCGCTACCGTGGCTTTAGTATAGCTCTTATAGCTTACCATCCCTGTTCCCACAATAGCATAGCTACTGTGGTGTTAGCATCCCTGCTACTGCACCGGCCTCATCCAGCATCAGTACCGTGGCGGTGTTTCTAATAAAGTGGCCAGTAAGTGGCACCTTTAACACTGGTGTTTCTAATAAAGTGGCCAATGAGAGGAAGTAGAACACTGGTGTTTCTAATAAAGTGGCCAATGAGAGGAAGTAGAACACTGGTGTTTCTAATAAAGTGGCCAATGAGAGGAAGTAGAACACTGGTGTTTCTAATAAAGTGGCCAATGAGAGGAAGTAGAACACTGGTGTTTCTAATAAAGTGGCCAATGAGTGGAAGTAGAACACTGGTGTTTCTAATAAAGTGGCCAGTGAGTGGAAGTTGAACACTGGTGTTTCTAATAAAGTGGCCGGTAAGTGGCACCTTTAACACTGGTGTTTCTAATAAAGTGGCCGGTGAGAGGAAGTAGAACACTGGTGTTTCTAATAAAGTGGCCAATGAGAGGAAGTAGAACACTGGTGTTTCTAATAAAGTGGCCAATGATTGGAAGTAGAACACTGGTGTTTCTAATAAAGTGGCCAGTGAGAGGAAGTAGAACACTGGTGTTTCTAATAAAGTGGCCAGTAAGTGCAAGTAGAACACTGGTGTTTCTAATAAAGTGGCCAGTGAGAGGAAGTAGAACACTGGTGTTTCTAATAAAGTGGCCAATGAGTGGAAGTAGAACACTGGTGTTTCTAATAAAGTGGCCAATGAGTGGAAGTAGAATACTGGTGTTTCTAATAAAGTGGCCAGTGAGAGGAAGTAGAACACTGGTGTTTCTAATAAAGTGGCCAATGAGAGGAAGTAGAACACTGGTGTTTCTAATAAAGTGGCCAGTAAGTGCAAGTAGAACACTGGTGTTTCTAATAAAGTGGCCAGTAAGTGGAAGTTGAACACTGGTGTTTCTAATAAAGTGGCCGGTGAGAGGAAGTTGAACACTGGTGTTTCTAATAAAGTGGCCGGTGAGAGGAAGTAGAACACTGGTGTTTCTAATAAAGTGGCCAATGAGAGGAAGTAGAACACTGGTGTTTCTAATAAAGTGGCCAATGAGAGGAAGTAGAACACTGGTGTTTCTAATAAAGTGGCCAATGAGTGGAAGTAGAACACTGGTGTTTCTAATAAAGTGGCCAGTGAGTGGAAGTTGAACACTGGTGTTTCTAATAAAGTGGCCGGTAAGTGGCACCTTTAACACTGGTGTTTCTAATAAAGTGGCCGGTGAGAGGAAGTAGAACACTGGTGTTTCTAATAAAGTGGCCAATGAGAGGAAGTAGAACACTGGTGTTTCTAATAAAGTGGCCAATGAGAGGAAGTAGAACACTGGTGTTTCTAATAAAGTGGCCAATGATTGGAAGTAGAACACTGGTGTTTCTAATAAAGTGGCCAGTGAGAGGAAGTAGAACACTGGTGTTTCTAATAAAGTGGCCAGTAAGTGCAAGTAGAACACTGGTGTTTCTAATAAAGTGGCCAGTGAGAGGAAGTAGAACACTGGTGTTTCTAATAAAGTGGCCAATGAGTGGAAGTAGAACACTGGTGTTTCTAATAAAGTGGCCAATGAGAGGAAGTAGAACACTGGTGTTTCTAATAAAGTGGCCAGTAAGTGCAAGTAGAACACTGGTGTTTCTAATAAAGTGGCCAGTGAGAGGAAGTAGAACACTGGTGTTTCTAATAAAGTGGCCAATGAGTGGAAGTAGAACACTGGTGTTTCTAATAAAGTGGCCAGTGAGAGGAAGTAGAACACTGGTGTTTCTAATAAAGTGGCCAATGAGTGGAAGTAGAATACTGGTGTTTCTAATAAAGTGGCCAGTAAGTGCAAGTAGAACACTGGTGTTTCTAATAAAGTGGCCAATGAGAGGAAGTAGAACACTGGTGTTTCTAATAAAGTGGCCAATGAGTGGAAGTAGAACACTGGTGTTTCTAATAAAGTGGCCAGTGAGTGGAAGTTGAACACTGGTGTTTCTAATAAAGTGGCCGGTAAGTGGCACCTTTAACACTGGTGTTTCTAATAAAGTGGCCGGTGAGAGGAAGTAGAACACTGGTGTTTCTAATAAAGTGGCCAATGAGAGGAAGTAGAACACTGGTGTTTCTAATAAAGTGGCCAATGAGAGGAAGTAGAACACTGGTGTTTCTAATAAAGTGGCCAATGATTGGAAGTAGAACACTGGTGTTTCTAATAAAGTGGCCAGTGAGAGGAAGTAGAACACTGGTGTTTCTAATAAAGTGGCCAGTAAGTGCAAGTAGAACACTGGTGTTTCTAATAAAGTGGCCAGTGAGAGGAAGTAGAACACTGGTGTTTCTAATAAAGTGGCCAATGAGTGGAAGTAGAACACTGGTGTTTCTAATAAAGTGGCCAATGAGAGGAAGTAGAACACTGGTGTTTCTAATAAAGTGGCCAGTAAGTGCAAGTAGAACACTGGTGTTTCTAATAAAGTGGCCAGTGAGAGGAAGTAGAACACTGGTGTTTCTAATAAAGTGGCCAATGAGTGGAAGTAGAACACTGGTGTTTCTAATAAAGTGGCCAGTGAGAGGAAGTAGAACACTGGTGTTTCTAATAAAGTGGCCAATGAGTGGAAGTAGAATACTGGTGTTTCTAATAAAGTGGCCAGTAAGTGCAAGTAGAACACTGGTGTTTCTAATAAAGTGGCCAATGAGAGGAAGTAGAACACTGGTGTTTCTAATAAAGTGGCCAGTAAGTGCAAGTAGAACACTGGTGTTTCTAATAAAGTGGCCAGTGAGAGGAAGTAGAACACTGGTGTTTCTAATAAAGTGGCCAATGAGTGGAAGTAGAACACTGGTGTTTCTAATAAAGTGGCCAGTGAGAGGAAGTAGAACACTGGTGTTTCTAATAAAGTGGCCAATGAGTGGAAGTAGAATACTGGTGTTTCTAATAAAGTGGCCAGTAAGTGCAAGTAGAACACTGGTGTTTCTAATAAAGTGGCCAATGAGAGGAAGTAGAACACTGGTGTTTCTAATAAAGTGGCCAGTAAGTGCAAGTAGAACACTGGTGTTTCTAATAAAGTGGCCAGTAAGTGGAAGTTGAACACTGGTGTTTCTAATAAAGTGGCCGGTGAGAGGAAGTAGAACACTGGTGTTTCTAATAAAGTGGCCAGTAAGTGGAAGTTGAACACTGGTGTTTCTAATAAAGTGGCCAGTAAGTGCAAGTAGAACACTGGTGTTTCTGATAAAGTGGCCGGTGAGAGGAAGTTGAACACTGGTGTTTCTAATAAAGTGGCCGGTGAGAGGAAGTTGAACACTAGTGTTTCTAATAAAGTGGCCGGTGAGAGGAAGTTGAACACTAGTGTTTCTAATAAAGTGGCCGGTGAGAGGAAGTAGAAGACCAGTGTTTCTAATATATTGGCCAGTGATGAGCAGTAGAACACTGGTGTTTCTAATAAAGTGACCAGTGAGTGGAGCCTGATGTTTTAGAGATGTTCTGGCCCAGTCGTCCACCAGGCTTGCTCAGTTCCTCTGCTTAAACACCTCCATCACCTTCAAGAACTGACTGTTCACTCACTGCCTGATATGTAGATCCCACTCCTCGACAGGTGCCACTAGAACCGGATAATCAATGTTATTCGCTTGGGATTCGTTTAGGATGATTATATCCTCCATCGGGTCAAATCAAGAATCTACAGGAGCACCAGTGGACGCGGCGGGGCTTCCCCCGGGGGCTAATAGGGAGTGGCTTTCTTTAGCGGAATCGGAATTGTGCGGCTAGACAGCAGTGTTATCATCTCGGCGCTGGCAGGACCGCTCCACCCTCAGACACCATTCATGAGGCAATGAAGTGTTTTCAGCGTTTAAACACTTGTCCAGAAGCCCACAAAACCCAGAAGAGACATTAAGAACACTTTACAATGCGTTATTTTTAGGCGCGTACACAAGACTAAAACACGTACACACACATTATTATTTGGAAACCCGGTAATCGAGACTGCAGCCTGTAGTTAGCTCCATTGTCGGCTACTCTTTCAGCCACAACAGTTCAACAGCACCATTAAAAAAAACAGGCAACAACAATCAGGCTCAGCAAATTAACGCCGGCGTGTTTTGCGCCATCTTTTCCGTCGGTGAGGGAAAAGCACTCTTGGAGCAGTGTGAAAACCGCAAGAGTGTGGAGGGGAAAGCCGGACGCGGCCAAGGAGCCTTAGATCAGCCTCTTAAAATAAAAGCCAGCGGCTCGTTAGAGCCCTGAGGGACGCTAGGTCAGTCTTTTATGTCGCTGAGAGACGTAAGCTCAAATGCTCAGCGTGTTAAAAGGATTTCCAAGCAGGAGTCATGTTTGGTGTCTGAAGTGTGCTTTTTTAGCTTCGTGCTGGAGCTACGAGGCTAATATAGCTGACAAGTAATGAACTGAAGGAGCTGTAGCACATATAGCTACCAACATTAGCAGCGGCAGACATCTTGGAGGCTGCATTTCTTCTGCAGTGTTGGCTGTTTTGCTAAAAACAGCCTGGCCAGTTCATGTTGGTCAAGCTGGTTACACTGGTTGACCAGCTTGGCTCTTGACCAACAAAGGAAATGTTTTTGTTTGAGTTTGATGGTTTAGTTGGTCGACCAGTATGACCAGTCTGAACAAATTAGTAAGCCAGTATGAACAGCAGCACCAATATGACCACTATAACCATGCTGGTTGATCAGTATAACCAGTATAATCAGCCTGACCACCATGACCATGCTGGTTGATCCGTATGTCCACTATGACCAAGCTGGTTGATCAGTATAACCAGGATGACCACCAAGACCATGCTGATCGACTAGAATTTCCAGTACGATTATCATAGAATGGTTGAGCAGCATGACCATCCTGACCAAACAAGTCAATTAGTATGACCAGCATGACCATCACAATTATGCTGGTTGATCAGTATGACCAGCATGACCAACCTGACCCAAACTAGTCAACCAGTATAATCAGCATGACCACTATGACCAAACTAGTCAACCAGTATGATCAGCATGACCACTATGACCACCATTACTATGCTGGTTGATCAGTATGACCAGAATGACCAACCTGACCCAAACTAGTCAATCAGTATAATCAGCCTGACCACCAAGACCATGCCGGTCGACCAGAATTTCCAGCACGATTATCATAAAATGGTTGAGCAGCATGACCATCCTGACCAAACTAGTAAACCAGTATGACCAGAATGACCACTATGACCAAACTAGTCAACCAGTATGATCAGCATGACCACTATGACCAAACTAGTAAACCAGTATGACCAGAATGACCACTATGACCAAACTAGTCAACCAGTATAATCAGCATGACCACTATGACCAAACTAGTCAACCAGTATGATCAGCATGACCACTAGGACCATGCTGGTTTAGTATAACCAGTATGACCAGAATGGCCACTATGACCACCATTACTATGCTGGTTGATCAGTATGACCAGAATGACCAACCTGACCCAAACTAGTCAACCAGTATAATCAGCCTGACCACCAAGACCATGCTGGTCAACCAGAATTTCCAGCATGATTATAATAAAATGGTTGAGCAGTATGACCATCCTGACCAAACTAGTAAACCAGTATGACCAGAATGACCAGCATGACCAATCTGACCAAACAAGTCAATTAGTATGACCAGCATGACCATCACAACTATGCTGGTTGATCAGTATGACCAATCTGACCAAACTAGTCAACCAGTACAACCAACATGATCATGATGAAGAACAGTGTTTCTATTAAATTGGCCAGTGAGTGGAAGTAGAACACTGGTGTTTCTATTAAATTGGCCAGTGAGTGGATATAGAACACTGGTGTTTCTACTAAAGTGGCCAGTAAGTGCAAGTAGAACACTGGTGTTTCTAATAAAGTGGCCAGTAAGTGCAAGTAGAACACTGGTGTTTCTAATAAAGTGGCCAGTAAGTGGAAGTAGAACACTGGTGTTTCTAATAAAGTGGCCAGTAAATGCAAGTAGAACACTGGTGTTTCTAATAAAGTGGCCGGTGAGAGGAAGTAGAAGACCAGTGTTTCTAATATATTGGCCAGTGATGAGCAGTAGAACATGGGTGTTTCTAATAAAGTGGCCAGTGATTGGCAGTAGAACAGTGGTGTTTGAGGAGTGTGTATGCTAGGGTGGGTGTGTGTTACTAGTAAGCTACATTAACCTTGTATCTCCAGTTTCAACTAAAGAAGCAAACCTCAGACTCCAAACATGGCTTGGCTGATTTGAAGGAGCTGCTGCTTTTCCATCCCTCCCTCCTCCTCCTTCTTCTCCTCCTCCTCTTTCTCCTCCTCCTTCTCCTCCTCCTCCTCCTCTTTCTCCTCCTCCTCCTTCTCCTCCTCCTTCTCTCGCTCTCTGTTGGTAGAAAACTCCCTTCATTGTTTTGTCTGGCTCAGATAGCTAAAGCAGTGAGCTCACAGGGTGAGAGAGCAAGAGAGAGACTGTGTGAAAAAGAGGAAAGGATGGAGAAAAAAAGTGAGGGACAGAATTTCATTTTTAGCCGTAACCTTTATTTAGTCATGAGAAAGTTCCTCCGAGCAAAACAAAAAGAAACAAAGTGAGACTGAAAGTGTCTAGAACCAAAGTTGGCCTGGAGGACAGCTGAATCACCCCACCAGAAAGCTCCCTAACCCCAAACACAAACAGAACCTACTGAGGAGTCAGTCTATAAGCAGGTGGAATCCACGACGTCTATATGTCCAAAGGTTTGTGGTAGCACCCATTGCTGACATAGATGTGCAAATGCACACACACATACAGCCTGTCTAGTCCCTGTAGAGAAAAAGTACTGCCAATAGAATAGGACTCCCTGGAGCAGATCAACATCATGACCCTATCGGCACCATGCTGCCTAATAATGCCAGGCGTGGGCTAGTAGAGGGGTATAAAGCCCCCTGGCATTGAGGAGCTGTGGAGCAGTGGAACTAACGGTGCTCTCCAGAACCTTTGGGATTAGAACTTTTTGCATGAGTTGGGGATGAGGTGGGGTGGTGGTCATCCCATATCCTGTCCTCACTAATGCTCTTCAAATCCTCACAGCAATGCTCCTCCAAAATCTAGTAGAAAGTCTTCTCACCTCGACAGTAGAGACATTTACTCTAAAACAAGCAGGATAAACTCTTGAATGAGCAGGTGTCCCAATACTTTTGTCCATATAGTGTTCATGTTCATTCTCCAAAAAACATATTTTCTCACCTCAGGCATATTATATTATAATATATATATATATATATATATATATATATATATATATATATATATATATATATATATATATATATTAGTACTATCCAGTTCGTCATATGGTCAACTTCCTGACCTAGCACACATGTCAATCAATTTGAACTATCATTTTCTGTGCATTAATACTGTAAAACCTTTAATAAATAGTATTTATATATTATTTATAGGCAAAACAAGTTAGTGTGACGGGGTGGTAAGTGAAACTGACGAACAGACACATCATAAAATGTTTCACAAATAAAAAAAGTACACATTTATATTGAATACATAGATGTTTTACCAATAGGGACACACATATAATCCTCATAATAATGAAGATTCAATAAATAATAACATTTATTCTTTGAGATTTTAGATGCTAAAGCCATGTTGGTCGACGAGTGAGGGATATGCAGAAACGGCCGTGTGCTGATGAGAACACTTGGGTTAACAGCTTTAAGCTTTGGAAACATTTGGCACATTTTTTGTGCTTAATGCATCTCATGAAATGCTGTGGGCTCGTAGAATGACTCCGAACCCTTTATTTCTTTATTTGTAGACGCTGTTTTGTCTTGTTGGCCCACAGCCCGCCATAAACATCGGATTTTGCCCCCCAAGACAAAAAGCTTGGGTCTGGAAATTGCTATTCTTGAGCACTTTGATCGTTTAAAGCTTTTTTGTGTGTTTTTAACTGAAACTCAGACTTCTTAAATCTCTTACTGTTTGTTCTCGTGATGCGTTGGTGGTACTGTAACTGAATAAGCTCATGTTTAAGCTTACAGAAATGTGTGTGTGTGTGAGAGAGAGAGAGAGAGAGAGAGAGAGAGTGCATCATTTCAACATGAGTCATTCTTAGCAATCAAGACAGTCAGTCTGGGGTTTGGCTTTGGCTCATCGTTATGGCAACAGGATGGTTGCAGACGAAAGCCAACGACCCTGGGGCGTAGACGCACACACACACACACACACACACACACACACACACACACTCACACACATACTCAGAGCTAGTCATCTGTGTTCAGCATTCCATGAGCCATTCCATCAAATCTGTAATGGACGGCCACTTTGACTCACTGGCCACTTTATTAGAAACACACACCTTGTACCCTTCCACTCACTGGCCACTTTATTAGAAACACCTACCTTGTACCCTTTCACTTACTGGCCACTTTATTAGAAAGACCTTCCTTGTGCTTCCACTCACTGGCCACTTTATTAGAAACACCTACCTTGTACCCTTTCACTTACTGGCCACTTTATTAGAAACACCTACCTTGTACCCTTTCACTTACTGGCCACTTTATTAGAAACACCTACCTTGTACCCTTCCACTCACTGGCCACTTTATTAGAAACATCTACTTTATGCTTCCACTCACTGGCCACTTTATTAGAAACACCTACCTTGTGCTTCCACTCACTGGCCACTTTATTAGAAACACCTACCTTGTGCTTCCACTTACTGGCCACTTTATTAGAAAGACCTTCCTTGTGCTTCCACTCACTGGCCACTTTATTAGAAACACCTACCTTGTACCCTTTCACTTACTGGCCACTTTATTAGAAACACCTACCTTGTACCCTTTCACTTACTGGCCACTTTATTAGAAACACCTACCTTGTACCCTTCCACTCACTGGCCACTTTATTAGAAACACCTACCTTGTACCCTTTCACTTACTGGCCACTTTATTAGAAACACCTACCTTGTGCTTCCACTCACTGGCCACTTTATTAGAAACACCTACCTTGTGCTTCCACTCACTGGCCACTTTATTAGAAACACCTACCTTATGCTTCCACTCACTGGCCACTTTATTAGAAACATCTACCTTGTGCTTCCACTCACTGGCCACTTTATTAGAAACAGCTACATTGTACCCTTCCACTCACTGGCCACTTTATTGGAAACCCCTACCCTGTGCCTGTGTACATATGGTTCTAGATATGATTAAAGCGATACAGTAATGGTGTAGAATTGTCCCCGTCTATAGAAACGGTGGAGTGTAGAACAGTAGAACAGGACAGGATACTATAACTTTGCGAAACTCGCAGTTGCTGGCGCTCATGATCCACTCACAGCGCAGCTCAGGATTAGGGTCGCTGGCAGGTGTCGTGGTTGCTACGGTAACGGGTAATAAAACCCCCTCTTTGTTATTCATTGGCTCAGTGTATTGTATAGTGTAGTGGAGTTGTCCATTGAGCTGCCATGGAGCTTTTCTCCTTTACCATTGTCAGTCAATGAGGACGTTGCATCAGAACTTGTGTAGTGAAATGTGCACAAGCCAGATGCGCTTGTCAGGTTAGAGCTGCAATCACGTGCACAAAACAGATCTACAGACCGTAAAATGATAAGAAATAAATAGAGATAAATGATTAATAATACATTATTAAAAATGAGTGTTTCAGAAATAGTAAGAGTACTCAGCTAGAATTTTCGGTGCAATTCTTCAAAGAGAATCAGAGATTTACTTAATATTTAAATAATACATTTATTTATATGTTAATATATTATTATGTTAATATATATGTTATTATATTATATTAATATTATTAATTATATTATGTTAATACATAACATTAATATGTAATATATTATAATTTATAATATTTATATGATTTTAGAATATAAATATTATATATAAATATAAGATTGTATGATATTTGACCTATGCTGAAGTAATAACATTTGAATTATTAGTTATTTTACATATATATTACATTAATAGAAGGAACTTGAAGAGAAGAGCTAAGATGTTGAGTTGATGTTTTCACAGTCAAGACTATTTTAATTAGAGGATCAAATTTACACTCACTCTTTTGGGTACTGTATAGAACCATTTTTTGAAAAGGTGCTATGAAGAACCATCTACAAGAGCTTTTCCACCAACACTTTAAACACTTTAAGGCACTGCAAAGAGTTCTATAGGAGATGCTATAGAAGAACCACTTCTCTGAGGAGTCAATTCCAGGTCCAGAAAGTCCACCACATGCTTGGTCGGCTCAATTTGTTGTATAAAGAACCATGTTCTCCACAAACATTAGTAGAACGTGAAGAACCTTTAAATTGGTATAACTCTTATATCAAGCAAAGGTTCCTTAGACTTTGTATAGGTTCATCTCTTTTTGATGGAATCAGTAGTGGTCCTTCAATGGCATTTCTCAAAGAACCCTTTAAAGCATCTTTATTAGGGTGAATGTGGCCATTTAAGCTTCCACATAGCATCAGTGAAGAACCAGTGCCTTTACCAAAGAACCCTTGAGGAACCTTTTTTTTAAGAATGTAAGATCTAGCTGTCTGTTCCACCAACTATGTTGCACTGTAAAGTACATATAGAGAATGTCCTGTAGTGCAGACTGTACTACAGCTTGGGGTAAGACTGGACTGGACACGACCATGAAAGCTTTCACGTCATTGGTCTACTGTTTACTGAAGTGCAGGCGAATGCAAGTCAATCCAAACTTCTGCAACTCTTCTCTTCTCCTGCTCAGCAGAGCTAAACAAACCTTATCTCTTGTTTTAATTGGTTACATTCCTGCAATTTTTTCCATCTCTGTGCAAACCGAAAGGTTCAGTCCACAACACTGCTAATGCAAACAGAGCAGAAGACGATGCAGGGACTGGTGTGCCTGTGTTTGCTTTGGGCATATGGGCCTACAATGGTGGAGTCTGAACCTAAATGCAACAGATCGAAATAAATCAAGGAGAACCCAAAGAAACCCAAGCGGGATGTACAGTGTCTCAAAGTGTCTCAGAACACGTGAGCAACTCAGAACTGTTCAGATGACATGGGCATCTCAAAATCTCTTTAAAAATCGCTTTGGGATCCTCAAAGTCTCTTCAGAAGACTTGGATTCCTCAAAGTCTGTCCAGAAGAATTGGGGTATTTAGTCCCTCAGAAGACTTGGGATACTCAAAGTCTCTCCAGATTTGGGTTCCTCAAAGTCTCTTCAGAAGACTTGGATTCCTCAAAGTCTGTCCAGAAGAATTGGGGTATTTAGTCCCTCAGAAGACTTGGGCTACTCAAAGTCTCTCCAGATTTGGGTTCCTCAAAGTCTCTTCAGAAGACTTGGATTCCTCAAAGTCTGTCCAGAAGAATTGGGGTATTTAGTCCCTCAGAAGACTTGGGCTACTCAAAGTCTCTCCAGATTTGGGTTCCTCAAAGTCTCGTTAGAAGACTTGGGTTATTCAAAGTCCCTCAGGGGACATGGGTTATTTAAAGTCTCGTTAGAAGACTTAGGTTTTCCAAAGTCTCTCAGAAGACTCCTCAAAGTCAAATTCTTGGGGTTACTTAGTCAGAAGACTCCAACTCAAAGTCAATCAGAAAATTTAAGGCCAAACTCTAAATTTGTTCGCCAATCTGATTTTAAATGTGATAAGATCTTCCTGAGGTCAGAGGTTCCTAACAACAGAACCCATCAAAACAAAGAACAAAATAATAAGAAATATTTCTTACTGATTTATTGAACAAGCATTGGCATTCGCATTTTTTCACTCAGCCTACGCTCAGCACTGCTTTGGCCCTGACGGCCCCGTGTGCCGTGGCCTATTAGTATCCGATCTGTAGTCTGTAATGAGCCCTATTTAGCCTCCCCTATTTAAACGTGCTAATACGATTATAAGCACTCAATAAGACTTGAGCGGACGTCAGGTGCTGGCATTCACCCACCCCCCAACAAGCCCCCTCCGCTCCGTTGCTCATTTCGCCCTTCTTTCAGCCTCAGACATCGCTGCACATGGACTGTAACACTTGTTTGAAACCTAGAGGGGGGGGGGGGGGTGTTAGGCAACAAAAGCAGACGAATGGGATCGGGCAGAAAGGAGCAAGGGCCGAAACAGCTTATCAACAGCTGTTCCTCGCTGTTCTAAGCAGGGGGTGTGCTTTCCCTCCTTTCAATGGTGTGCTGGTGTGCTTGAAGAGAGTGATATAATATCCCCATCCGTCTCTATTGTGACCGTCCGGTCACTGCAGGTTTATCTGCAGCCAGAGTGTGAGTGTGTGTGTGTGTGTGTGTGCCTGCTGTCAGTGAATGGGATTATAGCGGTTTAATTGACTGTGTGTAAACACTCCGCGGATCAATAGGCCTGGCATGGGCAGATGCAGGAGGAGATAATGTCCATTCTGAAGAATTCCAAAAAGCATTCAACACTCAATTATCCCATTCATAGGAGTGACGGAGGGAGGACCGGACGAGGAGGGCGAGCGAGAGAGACAGAGAGAGAGTTTGAGGTGGCACAGATGGCCTGGAAACAGGAAAAAAGAAAGTTTGGAGTTTGAAGGCCGAAGTATAGAACTTCTTTTTTTTTCTCTTTCCTGCGTCCGTCCTTTCTTCCGAGTAAATTTAGCGTAGAATAATGGGCTCTTTATTGGGTATTCATAAGTTGTGAACATGGTGCACGTTCTAGCAAGTGAATAGGCTGAGGAGAATAGAGTGAAGAATGGGAGGGAAAAGAGAAAGAGAGAAAAAGAGAGATAGAGAGAGAGAGAGAGGCCATGCATGAATGGGAATTAAGCTGAAGACATGGTCAGTCGCCACGTTCTCCAGCCATTTCTCCACTAACGTCAACCCAACAGAACCTACAAATCCTACAGCCCCCTCAGGATGAAGAGGCCCAGCTCTGAACAGCTCTCGGGCTGGATCTCAAATATCTCCTTGCGCCCTGCATAGTGCCCTATATAGGTCATGACACTCTGTGTATGTGTATTATAGTGGACGTTTCATTAACCATCAAAATAACTTTTATAATACTGGATCAAACAAATCTTGAATGGATGAATGGACCAATAGAAACGCTCCACTGTATATGAAGTCAATAACAGTGGAATGTGGGCTAGGTGGGTTCCAGGCAGATATGGGCTCTGAGGGGGTTTGACCATGTGTTGTTCCCAAATGGGCCCCATCGCCCACCTTAATCTCACATGGAACCTATCCAGGCCCCATGTGCAGTGTACAACCCAGATGGGGCCCATGTTTATCCTGCCCTGGTCCAATCACTGACCCTGGTGGGCATCCATATGTGAGGCCAACATGGAACCCATGGTCAAAACATTCAGGTTCCCAGGTGGGCTACCTATACACGCCCAACATGGGTATGTTATCTGGGTCATAACAGTGAACAATGGTGAGACAGGATGTTGGGTTCCCAAGACTCACTGATATGCAAGACTAACATACACTAAAAAGACAAAAGTATTGGGACGCCTGCTAATGGTTTATTGTTTCTTCTCAAATCAAGGATGTAAAAGGAGTTTCTCCTGCTTTTGTTGGAGTAACTGTCTCTACTGTCCAGGGAAGAGGCTTTTTTACTAGATTTTGGAGCTGGAGCATTGCTGTGAGGATTTGATTGCTGCAGTTAGTGACAAGAGCGTTGATGAGGTCAGGATGTTGGATGATCACCACGTTACTTAATCTGCAACTCCCCAACTCATCCCAGAAGTACTGGATGGAGCTCCACCATCCATCATTCCAGAGATCACAGCTTCACTGCTACGCAGCTCGATGCTGGGGGGCTTTATAGCCCTCTAGCCCACGCCTGGCATTAGGTAGCATGGTGCCAATAGGTTCATGATTATTTGTGTATGGTTATCTGTGTTAGGTTATTAGTGATTACATTGGACTGATTTCTTTTACATGGCATAGAATGAAATCACTAGTTGAATGCCTCTCAGCCAATCACACGGCAAGCTGGGAACTAGCTCAATAGTGCACTACATGTCCTATAGGGAGCCGTTTAGGACTCAGCCTCTCTCTCTCTCTCTCTTCCTCACTAGACACACTTTTTGAGGCGTATAGGCTAAAGAAAAACGGGGATTGTGCTGGCCACAAGGGGTGTGTCCGTATACCACGATGCACCTGGGGCCTGCTGCCCGGCTGTCTGTCTTTTCTCACTTCTTTCCAAATGAACAATGACCTCCGCTTTTAAAAAGAACATCATGAACAATTCCCCATTAAAAACAACTGAAACTGTCACACCCCTTCCACGAAATCCCTTACACACCCACTCACACACAATTCAGGGGGGCTGATCCCTACCCATCCCATGAATATAGGGCCTCCATTACTGCGCCATGTGTTCCCTCCAAACCGCGGTGGTTCCCATGCTTGCAGCCTTTATAACGGATGAATACGGGCTGTCATATAAAGAATGGAGCCTCTGGAGAGGCGCTGGGTTAGTACGGCTAATTCGTCTTTTATCCCACTGAACGCCCTTTCATTGTAATAGACTTCTAATTGACTTTGGCAAATCTGTGATTGAAAGTGCTGAAGGAGGGGAATGCTCCGAGGCCTGAGGTCTCAAAGTGAACCGAGGGCTAGTCTATGTGTATATGAGTGTCTGCCTATATACAGGACTCCCCTACAGATACTGTCTCTTACACTCTTGGTCCACTTCATTAGGAGCACCGGTGTTTTGCTTCCACCCCATGGCCACTTTATTAGAAACACCAATGCTATATTTTTATTTACTGGCCACTTTATTAGAATTACCATTGTACCATTACCCATCACTGGCCACTTTATTAGAAACACCACTGTACCATTACCCATCACTGGCCACTTTATTAGAAACACCACTGTACCATTGCCCATCACTGGCCACTTTATACCAGCATTATACTTTCGCTGACTGGCCACTTTATTAGAAACACCAGTGTTCTATGTTTATTTACTAGCCACTTTATTAAAACCGCATTGTTCTACTGCCCATTACTGGCCACTTTATTAGAAACACTGGTCTTCTACTTCCACACACTGGCCACTTTATTAGAAACATCATTGTTCTACTGCCCACCACCGGCCACTTTATTAGAAACACCACTGTACCATTACCCATCACTGGCCACTTTATTAGAAACACCAGTGCTATATTTTTATTTACTGGCCACTTTATTAGAAACACCACTGTACCATTGCCCATCACTGGCCACTTTGTTAGAAACACCACTGTACAATTGCCCATCACTGGCCACTTTATTAGAATTACCATTGTACCATTACCCATCACTGGCCACTTTATTAGAAACACCACTGTACCATTGTCCATCACTGGCCACTTTATTAGAAACACTGGTCTTCTACTTCCACTTACTGGCCACGTTGTTAGAAACACCACTGTACCATTGTCCATCACTGGCCACTTTATTAGAAACACCATTGTACCATTACCCATCACTGGCCACTTTATTAGAAACACAATTGTACCATTGCCCATCACTGGCCACTTTATTAGAAACACCATTGTACCATTGCCCATCACTGGCCACTTTTTTAAAACCGCCATTGTTCTACTGCCCATTACTGGCCACTTTATTAGAAACACCAGTGTTCTATGTTTATTTACTAGCCACTTTATTAAAACCGCATTGTTCTACTGCCCATTACTGGCCACTTTATTAGAAACACTGGTCTTCTACTTCCACTCACTGGCCACTTTATTAGAAACACCACTGTACCATTGCCCATCACTGGCCACTTTATTAGAAACACCAGTGTTCTATGTTTATTTACTAGCCACTTTATTAGAAACACCACTGTACCATTGTCCATCACTGGCCACTTTATTAGAAACACTGGTCTTCTACTTCCACTTACTGGCCACGTTGTTAGAAACACCATTGTACCATTGCCCATCACTGGCCACTTTATTAGAAACACTATTGTACCATTGCCCATCACTGGCCACTTTATTAGAAACACTATTGTACCATTGCCCATCACTGGCCACTTTATTAGAAACACTATTGTACCATTGCCCATCACTGGCCACGTTGTTAGAAACACCATTGTACCATTGCCCATCACTGGCCACTTTATTAGAAACACTATTGTACCATTGCCCATCACTGGCCACTTTATTAGAAACACCATTGTACCATTGCCCATCACTGGCCACTTTATTAGAAACACCATTGTACCATTGCCCATCACTGGCCACTTTTTTAAAACCGCCATTGTTCTACTGCCCATTACTGGCCACTTTATTAGAAACCCAGGACTTCTACTTCAACTCACTGGCCACTTTATTAGAAACGTCTACCTTGTACACCAATGCTCTACTTCCACTGGCTGTCCACTTTATTAGAAACACTCTGCTCCTGGCCCTGATATTTTCTGATAGTAGGCATCTTCCAACCTGTGCCTGATCCCCTCCTACCACGTCATGTTTAGCATCTGAGGTTTGTCTCCGCAGTTCTGCACTGGAGCTACGAGGCTAATGGCGCTAACAAGTAATGAAAACTGGCGCTGTAGGACTCCCTCTTATCTATCAGCATCGCAAACAACAGCGGCCTTGAAGGTTTTGTAGATTATGTGCAGAGCTGAGTTGGCTCGTCTCCAGAATCCGCAGATTAATTTACTACCACATGTTTGGTTTATGAGGTAGCACGCTGTGAACGTGCCGTGTGCTACCTTTGCAGAATCCAAACCCCCTTCGCTGGGAACCACTACTTGCGTGCTAGCTAACTGTAAAGCCATTCATGATAAATGAAGGTATGTACCTTCAGAATCTCGTCCCTCAACAGCTAATCTCTTCCTCCTGGGCTAATCTGAGAGATAAGGCGGATAAGGCGGTTTTGCCTCTGTGTTCATGTGCACATAATTTAATGTAATGACTTTCCTACTACTTCTGAGACTTTGCCTCCCATTCGCACTGTTCTGAAATCAGTGTGGAGGAAAAGCAGCTGATAGAGGAGAGGAAGGAAAGCCTGGCTTTAAATCAGCTCAGAGCAGGATGGACATGGCAGTTCAACGCTGAGAGTCTGCTACCTTCTACAATGCATCAGGAAGGTAAATCACCTCAGCCTGATCCACAGAGGAGGAGGAGGAGGAGGAAGAGGAGGAGGACAGTTCACAAGCACTGATAAAAGTATGTGGACGCTACCGGTGAGAAAGCTTGTCAACCTGTCCACCGAAGAAGGTCTTTAGTAGGTAATACTAGCATGATACCGAAAGACGTACAAACACATCATATGGTCGCTGTCGCACAATTGATGATGACTGGACCAATAGAAATGCTGCAAAATGACTTCCATTGATCCAATTACATTGACTTTCATTCAAAGTTAAGAAAGTGCTACACGTCCCCGCTGTCCATGGGCCGTTGGATCTTTGGTCATTTGGATGGATCGCTGTCGAGTCCAGCTGCCTTTACTTGAGCAGATAATCGCTGGTTTCTTTCCCGGTTTAGCCATTTTACTAATAAACGCTGCAGCCGAGCTGCAGAATGCTGTGCCACTCGGCCCGACTGAAGGGGACGTGGTCCCAGAGGGAACGTCACGTCAACGCATTCTCTCTATTCTGAGACTTCTTCTGAGATTCACTGTAAAGCAACCGTTCTTTTCAAGTCGTACACTTTTAAAAGAACACACAACCAGCTATCAGAGTGTGTTTCTGCTACATTTGGCAGTAATTCGCTGGTGTAGCTCTTTAAAAACACACAGAATGGGCCAATCCTAGCACAGGAAAAACTAACTGATGGAATTTGGAGACACAGGAGATGGAAGGACAGTTTAGAGGAGGACAAAATTACAGAAAATTGGCTGGGGTTTTTTTTGGCATTAAAACATATGTGGATGGGCGGAGCTACACTTCATACTACACCCCGGCCAGCAGGGGAGCTAGACCTGTGGTTACTTCACTTTAGAGAGACGTTGTGCTAGGTAGTGTGACTACCAAATAGTCTCTCCCTAAACAGAGAAGCACTAATGGGGGAGTAGGAATCCACTCTGGTCTATAGCTAGGACTACAAATCCCGTTAGTCTATTCCACATGAAACTCTCAGTGTGGTGACTTGCTAAAGACGTTGGTTTCCCCCCCCAAAAAAGGCTCAAAGAGTTGAGGAGCAAAAGGGTTAAAGCCATGAGCAGATATGCTGTTAGCATGGAGAGATAAGCATAGCAGAAGGTTCTCCATGAGGCTGATCTTCATTAGAGAGAGCTGAAGACCATTAAATGTTGGCTATGGCTAGAGCCACATGCTAACATCAAACATTTATTGTGCTGCTAATCACTGTGCTCCTACCAAGATTCGCCTAAACAGGGAGGAATAGCAGCACTCCTGAATGTTATTTAATGAATATTTAGCTCCACACTTTCAAAAGTTTCAGAGATACACAACATGTCCAAATACTTCATGCTGCACCCATTGCTCACGCAGATTTAGAGCAGTACTGTCAGTAGAATAGGACTCTGTGGAGCAGGTGAGCACATGAACTAGTACGCTACTAGAATGATGGTGGTGGAGCTTCATCCAGTACCTTTGGGATGAGTTGCCCTCACTAACGCTACTCATGTTGCTGAATGCCATCAAATCCTCACAGCAATGCTTCTCCAAAATCAGTAGAATGCCTTGTCCCTGGACAGTAGAGACAGTTACTCCAACAAAACAGTTACTCCAACCCTTGATTTTAGAAGAAACAATAAATCAATAAGCAGGTGTCCCAATACTTTTGTCCAAATAGTGAAAACATATATTCTGACATCAGAAAAGAAATATTTATTAGTATTATACTTTTTACTCAGACATAGTAGCCATTTTGACCAAAAACAAAAACGTGACGGGGTGGTAAATGTCATTTCATTAAAATGGCCTGCAGTTTGTCATGTGGCCACGTTCCTGACCTAGCACACATGCCCAATCAGTTGAAATATTCATTTTCTTTGGACCCCAGTGTACATCATTCACAGACAAACAAGCTAGTGTGACAGGGTGGTGAGTCAAACTGAGGGACGTAGACAACTCATACAATTCTTTACCCAAAAATCTAATATCAACAGGGACAGGTTGAGCACATGTCCCAATACTTTTGTCCCTGCAGTGAGTGAGGAGTTGCACTAGTAGGGTCTGAGTGCTAGCACTTGAGTTGCAACAAGTAGCCCACTAATTGCCGCGGTACATGAAGCCCGACGGCTTTAACTTTGCGTAAGTGATCCGTAGGAGCGGTTGACGGCTAGACAATGGTCATTTCCTGGGCTAAATGACCCCCAACGGCCTTGTAAATGGCAGGGAGCAGAGCAGGGAGGGAGTTATTTAGGCCCAGATCGGAATCAGCGTCCAGACAATACGAAGTGCTGCCTTTTTTATGGCTTCTTTCAAATCAGGCCTCTCTTTCTCTTCTCTCTCTCCCTCTCTCTCTTTAATCACTTCATGGCCTCTCTCGCTCTCTCTTTCTCTCTCTCTCTCTTGTGCATCTCTGTCTGGCCCCAGTCCCCACAGTAATTAGTAAGTAAATCATTGCATAACTTCAGTGCTATTCACTGTATCAGAGCAATGAGTGCATTCCTAGGCCTGTTGCTTTCTCAAGCTACTTGCACACACACACACACACACACACACATACACAGCGTTCTTCAGAGCAAAGCTCTTGTTGTTGTTTGGGTCTACATTAAAGAGATTCTTCACAGTCATTCAATTTCACAAGGTGACCTCTTCAGGCCAAGGCACTGTTCCAGCTCACCAGACATGGAGCCTTTGGTCCTGGAGCTTCACGCCAGTATGCACCACGGTACACCTCACCTGGAACATACCGGTGCGCTGAAACACATTAGCGAGGACGTAGACAGCAGCAGGCCTTGCCAAAGCACCTCCCAGGATTTAAAGGGCCCTTCTCACATGGGTTTGTTCGGCCCGTGGGGAACACCTGTGACCTCAGCGTGGTTTTATGCAGCGGATCAGTCCTTTTTCCTTTTAAAATGACTGATTTCCAACCATTACCTTGTAAAGTTTGGTAAGCGTCGTTTAAGGAGTATATGGTTGCATGCAAAATTCAACTTTACAGGAGAAAGAAAAAAAAACCTTCAACTTTTAATGGAAGTCAATGTAAACAGCTGGTATTCCAGGTCATTCTGGAGCGTTTCTATTGGTCCATTCTTCATGGCATTGTGCCACGATGTAAACAGAACGGCTGCCAGATTCAGATGATGTCCAAAAGTGAAAAACGCAAAAAATGAAGGTATGAAAGTTTTACATGTCAGCGACATGCTGGAACACGTACGCAGACTCTGTACATGCGAGAAAATCTCACATATCCGTAGCGCCCCCTAGCACTGGGGGACTGACATGCATGTAAAGCTAGCCACCGCCTCTTTTCCAACTGATTGCAGCATTGCAAGGCAGCCTACACGCTCTGAGGAAAGCGCCAGTGCCAGCCAACAATGCTTGATGCAGAGTCAGAGAGAGAGCACCCCCCCCCGCCCCGCCCCCCCGGGCATAGTGATAGCGCATTAGACCGCTGTACCACTCAAAGCCTCATAATCAATGCTATTCACTTCAGCTGTTGGTGGTTTTAATATTATGGCTGATCGGTGTATTTAAAACCTAAGGCATCTAAACTGGGTGTACAGAAAATACGAATTGCCAGTGTGTCCCAAACTCTTCAGTGACCGAGGATGCTTCCCATGTGGCGTGTGTATGTCAGGGCAGATGGCTTTGGATGGAGTGGTTTGTTGTAGACATAAAAGAAAATCATATTATCTACATAATCTGCATTAATGACTTATACATAGCAACAGCATGCAGTCAGTGAGGGAAGTAAGGGTTAACACTCACCCTCTGCTGCACCCTTTAAAAAAGCGCCATCATTGCAGCGCGGCTGCTGCCATCTGCTGGCCATCGTGTGAACAGCAGCAGTGCCCTATCTACAGAAAGAGTAAACAAATGTAAAAAATACACTTTTTATTTACGTTTTTTAATTAAAAGGGCTAAGAAATGATTAAAATGTAACCAAAGTCATCATTCTGAGTTGTTTTTTACTTTAATCATTTAAATATTTTTTTTTCTTTTTGTCTAAATCTCATTCATGGTGGAGGGATACATCCAGGGCGTTGTAAGACAAGGTAGTCCACTAAGAACTATTTTACTATTCTTATAAAAACATATACAATTACATATAAAACTCAAACACACACACTAATGCACATTTGATGGGGGGAGCTTTATTAAAGCTAACAGGTAGTAAATAAAATGGTTATATTTGAGTGGTTATCGGACACCCCCGGATCCGTTCACCACCACTGTAAAGAAATCTGACATAAACAGCGCTAACAACTGCCTCAATTTTGTATATATATATATATATATATATATATATATACAGACTATAGTATATATATACAGACTATACATATACATACATATATATATATATATATATATATATATATACAGACTATAGTATATATACAGACTATACATATACATATATATATATATATACAGACTATAGTATATATATACAGACTATACATATACATATATATATATACAGACTATAGTATATATATACAGACTATACATATATATATATACAGACTATACATATACATATATATATATATATACAGACTATAGTATATATATACAGACTATACATATACATATATATATATACAGACTATAGTATATATATACAGACTATACATATACATATATATATATATATATATATACACAGACTATAGTATATATATACAGACTATACATATACATATATATATATACAGACTATACATATACATATATATATATATATAGACTATAGTATATATATACAGACTATACATATACATATATATATATATATATACAGACTATACATATACATATATATATATATATAGACTATAGTATATATATACAGACTATACATATACATATATATATACAGTCATGCCCGAAAGTATTCATACCCCTGGCAAAGTTTGACTTAAATTTACTTTTATTTAACCAGAAGTTATATTTTTGCCTTGAAACGACACAGGCATCTCCCAGGAGATAACACGATGATGTACAAGAGGCATCATTGTGGGAAAAAGTATTTCTCAGCTTTTATACACATTTGAACAAAAAGTGGCATGTCCAAAATTATTCATACCCTTTGAAAACTGTCACAGTATATGGGAAAATCCAAAGTTCTATACCATTCCAAATAGTCCAAGCTGTTTTAAAGCATCCTAATTACCCTGATTCATTGGGAACAGCTGTTTTAATCAACTCAACAGGAGAAAAACAGCAGCTCTCTGCAGTTGGTTTGTGGACAGTCATGGCTAAGACAAAGGAGCTCACTAAGGACCTGCGGCTGTGCATTGTGGCCGCTCACAAGTCAGGAAAGGGCTATAAAGCCATATCAAAATGTTTTCAAGTTCCAGTGGCTACAGTGCAAAGTATTATTAAAAAATACAAGAAGTTCCGCACTGTGGAAAATCTCAGAAGATGTGGTCGGAAGCCAAAAGTGAGACCTGTGCTGGCCAGGAGAATAGTGAGAGAGGTGAAGAAAAATCCAAGGATCACCACCAAGGCCATCCTGGTGAATCTGGACTCTGCTGGTGGCGACATCTCAAGGCAGACAGTTCAACGGACACTGCACACTGCTGGGTTCCACGGACGCAGGCCAAGGAGGACACCACTTCTCCAGAAAAGGCACACAAAAGCCCGCTTGACCTTTGCAAATGCTCATCTGGACAAAGAAGAAGACTTCTGGTGTTCTGTTTTATGGTCAGATGAAACAAAAATTAAATTGTTTGGCCACAATGATGTGTGCACCATTTGGCGTAAAAAAGGAGAAGCCTTCAACCCTAAGAACACCATCCCCACTGTCAAACATGGTGGTGGGAACCTAATGTTTTGGGGGTGTTTTTCAGCCAATGGACCAGGGAACTTGATCGCAGTAAATGGCACCATGAAAAAAGAGCAATACATCAAGATTCTCAACAACAACATCAGGCAGTCTGCAGAGAAACTTGGCCTTGGGAACCGGTGGACATTTCAGCACGACAACGACCCAAAACACACAGCCAAAGTGGTGAAGAAATGGTTAGCAGACAAAAACATTAATGTTTTGCAGTGGCCCAGCCAGAATCCTGACTTGAATCCAATTGAGAATCTGTGGAGGGAGCTAAAGATCAGGGTGATGGCAAGGAGACCCTCGAACCTCAAAGAGTTGGAGCTCATCACTAAAGATGAATGGGCAAAAATACCAGTGGAGACATGCAAAAAGCTGGTCAGCAATTACAGGAAGCGTTTGATTGCTGTAATAGCCAATAAAGGCTTTTCTATTAATTATTGAGAAGGGTATGAATAATTTTGGACATGCCACTTTTTGTTCAAATGTGTATAAAAGCTGAGAAATATTTTTTCCCACAATGATGCCTCTTGTACATCATCGTGTTATCTCCTGGGAGATGCCTGTGTCATTTCCAGGCAAAAATATAACTTCTGGTTAAATAAAAGTAAATTTAAGTCAAACTTTGACAGGGGTATGAATACTTTCGGGCATGACTGTATATATATACAGACTATAGTATATATATACAGACTATACATATACATATATATATATATATACAGACTATAGTATATATACAGACTATACATATATATATACATGTATATATATATAGACTATACATGTGTATATATATATATATATATATATATATATATATATATATATATATATATATATATATATATATACAGACTATACCTGTCTCATAAAATCCTTTCTGTCTTTGTATATTTTGTATTTATTTAATATAATTTTTCATATAACTTTATTTTTAATATGTTTAGTATGTATACAGTGTGTCCTCCTGTAGAGGATCCAGCTGAGCCTCACCACAATATATATATATATATATATATATATATATATATATATATATATATATATATATATATATATATATATATATATATTACACTATTTAACCATTATTATCTATAAAATGCACAAGACACACAGTGTTGGTAGCTTCACTGGTGTTTTTGGATAGTAAATAGCTGGAAAGTGGCTATATTTGTGTGTATATATATATATATATATATATATATATATATATATATATATATATATATATATATATATATATATATATATGTATATATATGTAGCTGTAGTCATGGCAACCCCCTGGTTCCTGTCACCATTACTGTGAAGAAATGTGTCTGTATATTTTTCCAGAATGGATAGATTCACACCACACCGCTCTGAATGAGTTTGTTTGCACCTCAGTAATTAAATTATGGTCAATTTTAAAATCTGCGGACTTTCACTTTAACTTTTTTTAATGCACCATTGAAGTGCAGGGTGGTGGTCAACAAACCAGCGAATAGCCGCAACGCGATATCTCTTTACCCCTAAAATAAATAAATTACATGAAATATTCACATCTTGTTAATATATTTGTAATATCTCAACATTTTAAAGCAGAAAACCCCAGACTTCCCTCTAAATCTGGCCCGCAGCGGCCGGACCGCGTCTTGCTGGGAGTGTCTTGCGGCCACAGATGTTTTTCCGACCTCCTAGATGCTCAACTTGAGTTGACCATTAAAACTTTTACGAGCTCCCTTTTTAACAACTTTATTTTCTGACCTCATACGCTGGCACCCAGAGCTACATAACAAGACACTACGAGGATTTTCCCTTGCGCTGTTTTAATCGTAATGCTCATTTGAGGCGTGTCGTATTGTCTATTTGCCACAGATATTTTAGCTAGCTTGATAACTGAGTTACGCTGCGTTACGTTTAGTTTAGCTTAGCTTAGCATAGCATAGCATAGCATAGCCTGGCTGCTCGAACCGCAACGTGTCAACATCTTTATGCATGTAGGAGACGTTCGGTGAGTTATTTGGTTGAATACGTGCACATTATCAGCTCGACAGGTCGTGTAAACGTTGATGACCGAACCCACACACGCTGCCGTTTTAGGGAGATCGCTACTTAGCTAGCTAGCTACTTCTTCGTTAGCTTGGTAGCTATAGCTAGCTGACTGGCTAACGCTTAACAGGGTGGATTTGGGGGAGATTTTTAGTGAATTTGCGAACACAAAACTGGGTTGTTTTTTGGGGAATTGCGCTTATATGGACCTTTCAGGCATTTCAGTGATATAATGAGCGCGTAAGCACGTTGTTTTGCTAGCGAATTAGCCAGTTAGCTTGTTAGCATGCTCGTAAGTTGGGGGGATATTATTATTTATATAGACATTGAACCAGTTTGGCTCAAATGTGGCATTTTGTGAAATATTGGTGACATTTGTCTGTTTAACAGCCGCATAATAGACACAATGCAAGCGATTGACATCTGTTTTATGGCTTAATATGACTGGGCTTCTATTAATGCACTGAATAGAGAGATACAGGGCTGGGCGATGTGTGGTAAAAATACTACATCACGATATTTATCACGATATTTATCACGATACGTGCAGCTGCAGCATATCAATAACCACAGATCCCTGAAAAACTGCTGTCCAGAGACTCTCCTGTAATAAACCCAGTGATATATATGCATTTTGTAAATATATATATATATATATATGTAAAAATACTATGTGCAATTAAGAGTCATTTGCTGTAACTAATATTGTTATTGCATTTTTAATTCTTATTTATATTGTGTATATAGTGTAAATTATTTATCTTATCTTATCTTATCTTTATTTAACATCTGCTGCAGATGCAATCGTCCAATTAAACTAAGTCTAATCCCACTGTCTGTAATGAAACCTGCAGCTGATCAGTGTTCATTAAGCACTGACGATATCCTCCGTTAGGCTTGGAAAAGGCTAGGCTTATTGTGTATCACGATACGATAAAATATCGCCATATTGCCCAGCCCTAGCGATGCCTGCTACACGGCTCCAGTTTACTCGGCTTGGTGACGATGTCCTCTTTTTATCTAATCAAGTTTATTGTCAGGTCACATTACACAGGTGTAAAGGTGAGAGAAAAACGTAGGTACGTCGCCCGATTCGATTTTTACAAAATAGAAATACAGAATATTTATACGTAGTGTCGCACCGATACCGATACGGTATCGTTATCTGCGCTGATACTGGCACCTATCGGCAATAGAGAGCACCGATACCATGACGCTTACTGACGCCCCACTTTTAATTTATTTGTATTTATTTATTTATTATTATTTAACGTTTAAACAACCAGTAAAACCAGGCATAAATAGTTATTACCATTAAACAGACATTTAATGGAACTTTTAGCACCTTTTGTTTCCATGTGGTGTTTATTTATTTATTTATTTTTATTTAGTTCTGAAAACAATAGTTCGAGTTTCAGCAGCTTGTTTAAAGGAAACACATTGAAGTTTAGTAGCTTTTTACACAGAACCTGAACCTGAGTGTGAAACTTGCTGCAGAAGCTCTTTCTGTTTCTAAACTGGTGGGTTTATTTTTTTCACGGCTCTGAAATGTGAAATTTTCAGCTCTTAAACGCTGCTCTTTCAAGCTTATTAGATCTTATGTGAGATAAAATATTTAAAAAGTGCAACACTGTAAATATCAGGATTTATAGCCGTCTGTCCTGTATTGAAGTCAGGGCTGGTATCGACACTCAGTATCGATAGTATCAGCATCGGAAAGGAAAAATTGGTATCGGTGCATCCCTATTTATTCATTAACTTTTACTATACGAATACACATACACACATATTATATAACCTATATGCATTCTCTATGTGGAGCATTGCACTGGTTTATTAGCAATTAAAATGTACAGGTTTAATATATAATCTCAGAAATTTACATTACTGTTTCTGAAAGACACTGGATGAGGTGTGAGTTCGGGTGTAGTGTGAGTGCGGAGAGGTCTTTGGTGGGTGCCTGGTGTGTGTGACTGAGCATAGGAACAGTTCCAGTAGTTAGTGCAGGGTGCGGGGTGGTGATACAGGTGAGATAACAGGTGGACTTGTGGGGTTAGAGCTGTATAGTGCACTATATACAGAGGAAGTGCACTATACACTGAAATGATACACTAAACTAATGGATCAGTAAGAAAATATGGGATGTGTAGAGGTTCGCATAAGTGTAAGAATAATGACTCTACATTTATTAATAATGAAATGGTTCAAATTAAGGGTCCTTGTCAGTGAAATTCTGTGAAATTCTCCTTTCAGCCGCACAGAAATGTGCCTGTAGGTTTCTAGCGCTCTAAATTCGTAAGGAAATTCGAAAAAAACAACAAATCTGTAGCATTTAATTTTAACGTTACTATTGAAGTGTAAGGAGGTGGATGACAAGCCAGCAAATACAGCAGCACAGCATCATAACATGTGAAAATGTCTTCCAGGTGATCCAGCCCCAACACCAGGCCTCCCCCCCCCCCCCTCTCTGCCGTTTACTCCACTGTGAGGAGCTTGGCCATGAGCTCAGCCTGAGTACCTGAGGCAGGTGTTGATAAAATGGCTGCGGAGCTTTATCCTGCCAAGAAACTGCCCTCTGTGTCCGCCACCGCCAGCGCCGTGCAGCAGTACCAGCAGCAGAACATCAGCAACAACAACACCATCCAGGGCTGCAACTGGCAAGGCCTATATCCCACCATTAGAGAGAGGTAGAGCCACACAGCCAGCCACACACACACACAAACACACACTCATTTGCCGGCTGTGAGTGGAGTTTATAGGTTTCGGCTGCAATTAGGCAGCGTCTGGGATGGCGTAATGTGTCATGAGCTGGTTTTAGACTTGGGAGAGTCACGGCTTACTGTGTGATGATGACTTATTCAGATAGCTTGAAGAGGAACTCCAGTGATTTTAGAGGATCTGCAGAATATGGTGTGGGTTCATAGTGGTTTGGTAAGAAATGGTAAAATGTAGAGATTCAGATTTCTTAATATTTTCCTGAATATACACTATATGGACAAAAGTATTTGGACACCTGCCGATTCATTGTTTCTTGTGACACCGAGGGTTTTAAAAAGAGTTTCTCCTGCTTTTGTTGGAGTAGCTGTCTCTATTGTCCAGGAGGAAAAAACATTTTGCTAGATTTTGGATGAGCATTGCTGTTAGGATTTGATTGCATTCAGCAACAAGAGCTGCATTAGTGGGGTCAGGATGTTGGATGATGATCACCACCCCACCTCATCATCCCCAACTCCCCAACCCATCCTATTGTACAAAGTATTGGATGAAGCACCATCCATCATTCCAGAGAACACTGTTAGTTCCACTGCTCCACAGCTCAATGCTGGGGGTCCTTATACCCCTCTAGCCCACACCTGGCGTTAGACAGCATGGTGTCAACAGGTTAATGATGTTTATGTACTTCAGAGAGTCCTATTCTATTGGCAGTACTTCTCTACAGGGACTAGACAAGCTGTGTATGTGTATGTGTGTGTGTGCACATCTATGTCAGCAATGGGTGCAACATAAATTAGCTGAATGCGTTCATTAAAAGGGGTGTCCACAAACATTTGGACAGATAGTGTATTAATGGGGAACTTTTGGAGGCATTAAACTCTGGTCCTGGTTCTCCAATGAGAGTATAGCTTTGTGCCCGCTCATACAGCAGCACAGCAAGGCACAATACTGGACTACAGCCAGATGTGCATGACTATACTATTGTGTGTGTGTGTGTGCTGAAGTACCCCTACAGAAAGCCCCTTTGTGTGTGTGTTTTTTTGTCTGTGCAGAAACTCAGTCATGTTCAACAATGAGCTGATGGCGGACGTGCACTTCGTAGTCGGCCCTCCGGGGGGAACGCAGAGAGTGCCAGGCCACAAGGTGAGAGTGCAGGACCCGGTCGTCACGGCAACCGCTGAGCGCAGCGTTAATTCTCGACTCAAGTTCCACAGCTATGCTGAACAGTGCGGCTGTGTTCTCCAGGACGGGCGTTTTTGGGTCGGTCAGAGAAACGCGAGCACTGATGTCAATAGAAGAAGAAAAAAAAAGTGAATGACCACTGTCACTTTGATGGAGTGATGATGCCCTCACCAGTGGGAGAGGGTATAGGGGTGGCTGTCATCTTAAATAGTACAGAAACCGGTCTCTGTACAGAGGAATGTGTCTGTCATCCACATACAGTTATGTAATAAATAAATAAATGAATAAATAATCAGGGCACCCCATTAAAGCCTCTGTCTTTTTGAACATATTTAAACCTGGAGGTCTGATCTTCATGTGATCAACACTGAGAGATGGGGGGGGGGGTAATCTAACTAATATAATTAACAGAATTCCTCCTTTAAATGTGTGTAAAACATGGTTGAAGAGGATTATTCTGGAGGAGTCTGTCTGATTTATACCTCAGATGTTTAGTCTGGTCTGATCTTAATTGAAGGGGTGAAGAAGATCACCATCATGGCCAGATCCAGAGAGCTCTCTGAGGCCTTCAGGAAGAAGGTTGTAGATCTTTTTAAAGATTTCAGAACTATTAGAAAGCTAAATCACTCAAACTGTGTGGACAAAAGACCCCTCAAACATCACACAGCTGAAAGAATGCTGGATCCGGATCAGCTTGAAATATCAGTCAAATCTAATCTGATCTGATCTAAGCTCTCTCTCTCTCTCTCTTTCTCTATGTGTCTCTCTCTTAGTATGTCCTGGCTGTGGGGAGCTCGGTTTTCCATGCTATGTTTTACGGAGAACTGGCGGAAGGTGAGGATGAGATCCGTATCCCTGACGTTGAGCCGCCCTCGTTCCTCGCCATGCTCAAGTAAGGCTTGACCCCACTGTAAAAATCTACACCCGTATAACAGCAGGTCCGCTGATTTTGTTTAGGGGGTCCGTTGTTTAGCTATGGGCTCCTGCTCTGTTGGTCACTTGGATGGACAGTTGGAGTTGGCTGGGATTCGATTGAAAGACACGGATGTCAAGGGATCCCTTGAACCAATCAGAATTCAGTCTAACTGAAAATCAATACGACTGTTTACATCTTGCATTAACAAGCGTTCGGTGATCGGATCCTGTTCAGGCATACCCGAACAAGATGATGCCCGAACTGGACATACCGTAGCGCCTTGCTGCTTGAAGTGGACGGGGAATTCCACGTCACATGCGGTGGACACTTCTGTGAGAGCCCCTATTCCAGTAATAATGCGAGATTGATAGGGAGTGTAACTCATAACTGGACAAACTCATAAAGAGGGCCGGCTCTGTCCTGGGGTGCTTCTTAGACCCAGTGCAGGTGGTGGGAGACAGGAGGATGACAACCAAGCTGGCATCCATGCTGGAGAACAGCTCCCACCCCATGCATGAGACTCTGGCAGCACTGGGCAGCTCCTTTAGCGACAGGCTGCTTCACCCCAAGTGTGTGAAGGAGTGGTATCGCAGGTCCTTCCTTCCTGCTGCCGTCAGACTGCATAAACCAGCACTGCTCCCAGCGGACCACATACACACACACTTAACTACACACACATGTTCATGTTCAGGGAATACTATGTGCAATATCCCCCCCCCCCATGTGCAATTAAGAGTCTTTTGCTGTAAATAATATTGTTTATTGCTTTTTTTAATTCTTATCTATATTGTGTATATAGTGTAAATTATTTATTTATCTAAATTTTTGTAACTGCGTGTCCTGCTATCCCTTTCTGCTGTTACACTGTGAATTTCCCCACTGCGGGACTAATAAAGGATTATCTTATCTTATCTTATCTTATCTTATCTTATCTTAATCGAACACAGCGGATTTGAAGGATTACCCTGCTCATTCAACTCAATAGAAATGGTAATCAGACTGTAGGTCCATTCTGACTGAGGTGTATACATGGACGCATTCTGTTCCGATTGAACTATCAGTGGGATTATTAACGGATTATCAGGCTAATGTGGCTAATGAGCTAAAAAGTTAGCACTGGTCTGCTTTATTAACTTCATGAACCATCACTTCCACAATGCCCCCCCTCCCTTTCCTCTGCAGGTATATCTACTGTGACGAGATCGACCTGTGTGCCGACACTGTGCTGGCCACTCTCTACGCTGCTAAGAAGTACATCGTGCCTCATTTGGCGCGGGCCTGCGTGACGTTCTTGGAGACGAGCCTGAGTGCGCGGAACGCCTGCGTGCTGCTGTCTCAGAGCTGCCTGTTCGAGGAGCCGGACCTGACGCAGCGCTGCTGGGAGGTGATCGACGCTCAGGCAGAGCTGGCGCTGCGCTCCGAGGGATTCTGTGACATCGACGCTCAGACGCTGGAGAGCATCCTGCGCCGAGAGACGCTCAACGCCAAGGAGACGGTGGTGCTGGAGGCGGCGCTGAACTGGGCGGAGGCTGAGTGCCACCGGCAGGTTGGTGTGGTTTATGTCATTGTAATTGCCATAAGTTACATCAAACCCTGAACAAGATCCTGGACACTATATGGACAAAAGTATTGGGACACCTGCTAATTTGTTTTTACCTTATTAAAAGAGTATATCTGGCTTTTGTTGGAGTAACTGTTTTTACTAGATTTTGGAGGAGCATTTCTGTAAGGGTTTGATTGCATTCAGCGACGAGCATTAGTGAGGTCAGGATATTGGATGATCACCACCCTATCTCATCCCAGAAGTATTGGATGGAGAACCATCATTCCAGAGAACACAGTTTAGGCACGGTGCTAATAGGCTATTGGCAGTACTTCTCTACAGGGACTGCACAACCATTGTCAGCAATGGGTGCAATTTAAAGTAGCTGAACGCATTTATTACAAGGGGTGTCCGCAAACATTTGGACATATAGTGTATGTATTAAAACAAATCTTTTTAAGACTGTATATCATTATTATCACCATAAATTCACAATAGGCAGTTCTGGTCCTATTAACTACCATCAGAACATCTAGAATGAGTACGTCTTGATAAATTTTGCCCATATTGCCCACCTGTATCTGTAGGAGCTTCAGCCCACAATGGAGAACAAGCGGCTGGTCCTGGGCAAGGCCATCTACTTGATCCGGATCCCGGCCATGTCGCTTGACGACTTCGCTAATGGCGTGGCGCAGTCCGGTGTGCTGACGCTGAACGAGACCAACGACGTCTTCCTGTGGTTCACAGCAGCGAGAAAGCCCGAGCTTCCCTTCGTGTGCAAGCCTCGGAAAGGCCTGACGCCGCAGAAGTGCCACCGCTTCCAGTCGTGCGCCTACCGCAGCAACCAGTGGCGCTACCGCGGGCGCTGTGACAGCATCCAGTTCGCCGTGGACAAGCGGGTTTTCATCGCCGGCTTCGGGCTGTACGGCTCCAGCTGCGGCTCGGCCGAGTACCAGGCCAAGATTGAGCTGAAGAGGCAGGGGGTTACCCTGGGCGTGGCTGTAATCAAGTACTTTTCAGATGGTTCCAGCAGCACGTTCCCTGTGTTCTTCGAGTACCCCGTGCAGGTAGAGCCGGACACGTTCTACACGGCCAGCGTCGTGCTAGATGGGAACGAGCTGAGCTACTTTGGCCAGGAAGGAATGACCGAGGTGCAGTGCGGAAAGGTCACTTTCCAGTTCCAGTGCTCGTCGGACAGTACCAACGGCACGGGGGTGCAGGGGGGCCAGATACCCGAACTCATCTTTTATGCCTGAGAAACAGGAGCAGACCAGCTTCCTGTTGGCGGCGTAAAGAGTGCCAGTTGACAATCTTATAGAAGACAAGTCCTGGTCCTGTTGTGCTCTCTTAAAAATAATGGGTCCTTAGCTTGAACCTTCAGAGCAGGGGTGGAGACCAGAGTGCTCCATCCTTGCTTTGTGGCCTTAAAAATGGTTCTTCAAGGCTTCTTTGGTGTGGTTCTTTATTTCTTCTGTTCACTTGTGGTTCCTGTTTTAGCCTTAAATCATGTGGAACGTTCTTCAAGCTTCACATTTGCACATCTCGGACCATCTTGAGAAGTTCTTAAGGGAGCCAAAAGTGGTTCTTCTGATGGATTTCTCCAAAGAACCCTTTATTTTTAAGAGTGCACCACTGTCCGGCACGTGTTGGTCTTCTCTCTGCTCTGACTAACACCGTCTCCAACTCAGGAAGGGCTTGCTAATCAGTTGAGAAGTTGGATCAGGTGTGCTAGTGCAGGGGAAACACCACGCTAGGTCAGGACAGAGCTACTCCAGGACCAGGGTTGGGAACCAGTGTCTTAGAGAAGAGAATCATGTACAGTATTTCGTTGGTTTTAGTGCTGTGGTCGTTGTTGGAAGACGGGCAGGTACTTCTTGGGCAGTCGTTGTTCAGATTAGCTAATGAAACACTACAAACACCATCTCCGTTAAACACAGCCTCACCTCAAAGAAGCCGCCTCAGTGGATCAGTGGCATAGTTATCATACAGGCACTAAACCAGTAACACTATATGTTCTTCTGAGGGGTAGAACTGCATAGGATTTCACATTCCCAGACGTCTCACTAGGTCACAGTAACAATAAAAAGACTTCCGGGTGGAGAACGCTGTTAGCTATTGATACCAATCTTGAGAGTTATTTACACAAAGCAACTTTGTGAGTAAACAGTAAATAATAGAAGTGGATCATCTACCTCCAAATATTCACATTTTGATCATTTAGATCAGTGGTGGGCAACCAAGGGTCAGAGTCCAGCACAGGTTGCTGATTTCCCTGCACTAACAGACCTACTAACAGGTGTGCTTGAACAGGAAAAGCACAAAACTCAGCCCTCCAGGACCTTCACGTCGCTATTAGTGAACCTGATGCTTCACTGTCCTCCCCACTGGGTTCAGTTTAACACTGTCGCCAGTGTTAATGCGCTATCCGTTACAGATGTGTGGCTTTTACGGCACGTTACATATATACATGGAGTACATCAGTATTCCTGAACGTACTAGTGGGTCTGGCTTGATTCATAGCGCCCCCTAGTGGGTCTGTTTGGTTTACATTTACAGCTGCATCAATGCGAATGTGCGTTATCCACCCAGAAGTACCGCAAACGTATGTTTACAGACATTCAGATGTGGTCTGTATTGGTCTGCAACTAAATTCTGAGACGTAAAAATGAGATCTTATGATTTTGGAGCTATAAATGATTGCTTAACCCACAGATTTATTTTTGTTTTTGTAGCAGCTGTTGGTAGATTGGACAAGATCTACTTGAGGAGCGTATTCTCAATTATGTAGTTTTTAACATAGAATTGATGCAGTGTGATACAATTGAGTTTCTTGTTTAAAATGCTACCTAGCCAGACTGTGTTGATGTAAATGTGATGTGTTGGAAGCTAACTATATATATATATATATATATATATATATATATATATATATAATGTGTGTGTGTGTATGTATGCACACAAACATTTAAAAAAAACTTGTCCAACCTAGCAGCAGTTGCTATAAAAGAACAGTCGTGGCAGAAGCATGGAGTGGCCGTCAAGCCTTCCCAGCTACATAATGGCATGACCGCCATTAAAGGAACAGCTTGGTGAAAAGTCAGACAAACCGACTGATCACTGAGCCCAGATACTGTCGATGAGCCCAGACATTTGAAGTTCGCTTGTTTAGTTTAGAACGGGAGATGCTAGGCTAATGTTGCTAACAAACACTGGACTTCAAGGTTATTTAGACTTCATTTAGTCTCTAAACACCAAAATAAACTTCTCCACTGAGCTGGGACCCTACGAATCCCGGTTTGGCAGCCTGTTATGTGTATCATGACATTTTACTAGGGTAATCCCAAGCCATGCTGCTTTGCCATCAGTGGCCGGAGTCTGAGAGAGCACAATTGACCATGCTCTCTCCCATCATCACTATTGAAGCGACGTTGGCCGGCATGGGGGAGCTGGGGACCCAGCGCTTTCCTCCAAGCATGTCAGCTGCCTGGCAATGAGAAGGGGGAAAGGTGGTGGCTGGCTTCATGTGTATCGGAGGAGACGTGTCTTAAGTCCTTACCCTCCTTTTCTCGGGAGCATTGCTAGTGTAGATATACACAGCTTTTGGGTGTGTATCTACAGAGATGAGATTGGTGACAATTCAAGTCCAGTGTTTGTTAGCAACATTAGCATAGCATAGCATCTCCGGTTGTAAAGTAAAGAACTACACATCAGATGCCAAACATGTCTCGGCTGTTTGACTGCATCTGGGACCAATGATTAATAGTGTTTACTCGATTTTCCACTGAACTGTTCCTTTAAGTTCAGAAACTCAAGAAAAATGCGACAGTCTCTGAAATTAGCAAAGAGTTCAGCTGTTTGGCTCTTCGCTGGATCTGAGAGGACTGTTCCCTCGTCTCTAACTGATTCAGCACAGACGATCAGCGATACTTCATCACTTGCAGTGGCTTTAGTCGTGGTTTTGTGGCTCTGTCGGACCGGTAGTCTTTTCCATGGTGCTTTATTTTCCTGTGTAGTTCAGAAGAAACTCTCGTAAAATGATTCCAGACACCAGAGCTGTTTTTTGTTTTTTTAAATATGTGGTAATGAATGAAGTGAATCCTTTTAGCTTAATAGCCTAACCGGCAGCGGGTCAATCGCTGTCCGATCTCATCGTTGTTTTGTTTGCTTTGAAGGAAATGATGGACTAGTTCCTAGAACTAGTTCTGGTTCTGGTTTAGTGGTGCAACATGTTTAGGTGAGTCGCCTCATAATCAACTACACAACAACAACAACAACAACAAAAAAGAAGACTAAATAATATCTGTATCCAAATGGTTTAATCATATTATTGAGAAACTGATGGTCATATATGTGAAGATATGTAAGAAATAAAGTCCTTATTTTATTGAATTTACTACATTTTTATACTCTGTGTTACTAAGGTCATTCGCCCATGGACGTTGTGCTAATCTGAAGTTTTTTCCAATGGCTGAAGTCTTACACAGAAGGCCACTGTTGTTAAACAGGCATTTTACTGTGAATAAATTCAGCTTTTTTAATAGAATCAGGTTCATATGTAATAGAAGGCCTTAAAGTCAGTGGTTCTCAGTTGAAATTGGTTATCGTCCACGCAAATCCATGCCAGGACGGGCCCTTGCAGAGTAGTCATGAACCTATTGACTCCATGCTGCCTAATGCCAGGCGTGGGCTAGAGGGGTATAAATAAAGCCCCCCAGCATTGAGCTGTGGAGCAGTGGAGCTACTGTATTCCCTGGGATGATGGTTGGTGCTCCATCCAATATTTTTAGAATGATCAGGTGGTCGGGTAGTGATCATCCAACATCCTGACCCCCCTAACACTGCTCTTGTCGCTGTATGCAGTCAAATCCTCACAGCAATGCTGCATCTCCAAAATCTAATAGAAGTCTTATTCTCTGGACATTAGAGACAGCAACTCCAACAAAAGCAAGATAAGCTCTTTTTAATACCCTCAATTTCAGAAGAAAAGATGAATGAGCAGGTGTCCCAATACTTTTGTCTCAAAGGCGGCGTACAATCAGTGGGTACGTTTTTTGGATTGGGTCTACACTTTTACCGTTTGTGCTAAACTGTGCTGTATGGACTGAGATTAATACATTTGTGTTACGGTATGACACTTCCATCGCTAATGTGTCGGTGTGTGTGTGTGTGTGTAGCTCCCTGATGATTAAGTGCCATCAGGGTTTTTGGATGTGTGTTGGATCAGTTTCAGTGTGACTAATAAAACACGTTTTCACCTTAACACCAGTTTATGGTGAAGATTATTCAAGCTGACGTAGACAGACATGCTGTAAAGGGGCTGGATTTTACATTTCCCTGTTTTTCCTCCACCCTGAAATCCACTCATTATATTGATGTGGTGTTTAGTAGCATTTACCCGTAATTACTCGCAGTTCATTTATCCTAGACTGTTTCCCCCAATCTCTCATTTATCCCCCTAGAGTAAAACAGGAATTTACCATGCTGTTAAGACTGATATACACCATGTCCAAATGTTTGTGGACACCCCTTTCAATGAATGCATTCAGATGTGGAAATACGCACACAGAGTCTAGTCCCAGTAGAGAAGTACTGACTCTCTGAAGCAGATCAACATCATGAACCTATTGGCACCATGCTACCTAATGCCAGGCGTGGGCTAGAGGGGTATATACAGACCCCCAGCATTGAGCTGTGAAAATGATGGTGATCGATGCAATCAATCAAATTCTCACAGCAATGCTCCAGAATCTAGTAGAAAGCCTTCAACCCTGGACAGTAGAGACAGCTATTCCAACAAATGCAGGAGAACATTTTTTTTTGTACCCTTGATTTTGGAACAAATGATGAATGAGTGTCCCAATACTTTTGTCCATTAAGTGTATGCTAAGAGCTCTGTTGGAGTCTGTTGGCAGGAACAACCAACTGTCCGTACGCTCAAGAAAATAACGGTGCTACACAGGGCTCTTTAAGTGATGCCACAAATGATAAAGATGTGTGTGAAGAACCTTTTAAAGATCTCAGAAACCTTCTCTTGATGTTATCTACAGATTTAAAGATATATAGTGGTTCTTCTGTAGCATCGCTCACAGAACCATTAGCAGCACCTTTTATTTTTAAGAACGTATAGCTTCAGCAATTATGGGCAGGGCTCAATTGCCCTAAGCTAACTGGTCCACTTAATATGCAAATATATTCATGACTGACATCCAAAAGAAAAGACAAGTGTTGGATACAGATGGAATTTGGCCTCCGCCTTTACCCCACTGTGAAGCAGAGAGGGTGAAGGGCCTTGCTCAAGGGTCCAACAGTGGCAGATTGCCGAGCCCGTGTATCGAACCCACAACCCTTTCAGTCATCAGTAGGCCGGAGCTCTAACCGCCGAGACACCACTGCCCCGGTAATACCCTTCAGTGGCCTTACTCCCATATTAGTGTTGCTCTTATTAGTCCTGAGCTAAAGTCAGTAAAGTTGAGCTGACCATGGACGAATCTCTGACTGCGATGTTGCTGAGCAACCTAAACCTACTGTTAATGAACAACATGGGGGAATACCTGGCATTCATGGCATCCGGTGACCCATCGGTACCCATCACTAGCTTAGTTAACACCGTCGGTTCTGTAGACCAACTAACTGGTGCTTGGTTACAAAGAGACCCGCAAAGCATTCTGGAGAGCTACAGTGTTCACTAGAAATTACCAGTGCATTGTGGGAGATGTAGTGCCTCAAAATCCCACTCAAATTCCACTTTCTGATTTGGACACTCAGGGAAAAATGGTAGGCGTACTCAGCAGCGCCCCCTAAAACAAACAGGGATCCTTTTTTTGGCCACAGATGCTTCCTAACTGCTAGGTTTTCATAAGTGAACTGAAAAGTGAACACTGTGTTCTGAAATTGAAGTTCTGAATTTTATTAAAAACAAAAACTCTGAACGGGTTTCCATGATGTGGCTCCTGTACTGTTGCAGCACAAGCTTCTTTACAGTGGATTCGTGCTGTTATTATTTCCAAAAGCCGAATTTATTCAGGTCAGGGTGGTTAATCCCGATTTTGGGCAAAACTTTTCATCCACACAAAAAAAAACCCCTCAAAGTATTAAAAGCAGTTTCAGTCATTTTCCATCTTTCCGCCTCATTTAATCCTCTGTTTCTTGCGGGCCTGAAATTGCTCCGTCTTGTTCTTAACCGACTTGATTAGCATAGACAAACTGGGGTCCATCACTTTCTTCTCTGATGATGGCAGATCTTCACCACCTCCAACATCTCCACCAACACTGCTGCTGCTGCAGGTGGTGGTGGTCTCTTGTCCCATTTTGTTCTTGCTGGCTTTCTGTGGCGTTTGTTGGCTCTTTAGCACCTCCTTCTGGCCGTGCTCCTGCTGCTCCCTGCGCTTCTGCTTCTCCTCCAGGATGCTCTGGGTGCCCTTGGTCTTCTTGTATGCCGGGTCCGACGGATCCAGGTTGTAAAGGTGGGACGTGAACATGGCCTGGAAGCGAGGGTCCTGCACGTCCACCTGTTTCAATCAGACAGAAGGGATTAGATATGATTAGCACTGAGAGGCTTAGTTAAGGTCATCTGTTATACATTATATGGACAAAAGTATTGGGACACTTGCTCATGCATGGTTTCTTCTGAAATCAAGGGTATTAAAAAGAGTTTCCTGCTTTTGTTGGAGTAACTGTTTCTACTGTCCAGGGAAGAAGAAGGCTTTCTACTAGATTTTGGAGAAGCATTGCTGTGAGGATTTGATTGCATTCAGCGACAGGAGCAACATTAGTGAGGTCAGGTCGTTGGATGATCACCATCCCCACCTCATCACCCCAAACTCATCCCAAAAGTACTGGATGGAGCTCAATCATCCATCATTAAAGAGAACACAGTTCTTCCACTGCTCTACAGCTCAATGCTGGGGGGCTTTATACCCCTCTAGCCCACGCCTGGCATTAGGCAGCAGCATGGTGCCAATAAGTTCATGTTTATCTGCTCCTATAGAGAGTCCTATTCTATTGGCAGTGCTTCTTCTGTACAGGAACTAGACAAGCTGTGTGTGTGTGTGTGTGTGTGTGTGTGTGTGTGTGTGGATTTACACCTCTGTGTCAGCAATAGGTGAAACTTAAAGCAGCGGAATGCATTCATTAGGAGGGGTGTCCACAAACATTTGGACAGAAGATTTGGAAATGATCCGTAATATTTATTTATTTATATTTTTTGGTTAAACTTCAGTGGATAAATGGATAAGTGTGGCCTCTCACCTGGAAGCGGTCCTCCTCCAGCAGGGTGTTGCTCTTCTGCAGCTTCTTCTTCTTCTTCTTGCTCAGGTTCTGCTGCTCCACGATCTTGTCATAGTTAAAATGTTGGTGCTTCTCCTCGTCCTCGTCGTCCATCAGGAGAGCCATTTCAGCCTGGGAAAACCAAACACACACTTATCCCACTCAGATCCTGTCCTTTTAATGTGGCCTACTGGGTCCCAGTCCCAGCCACTCTGTGCTGGGTTAGTAGACGCCACTGAATTCGGGCAAGCTGCTGCTGCTGCCGCTGTTGTTAGCGATGCTAATGTACTTTAGTCTATGTTTCCAGACAACGGTGACTCATACAGTGTCAGAAACCTCATAACGAGCTCTATCAGAGATTACTGAACACCTCCACACGCTTCGAGGAGAGCTCATCAGCTCCAGTGTAAAAGCAAAGGATCAACCTTCCGAACATCACCTCGCTCGTGGGCTACATTTCGCCGTAACCCGAAGTATAAACACAAGCTCTTAAGTTGTAAACCTGTGAAGCTCAACAGAGGCACTGAAGGGTTTGCTCATCACAAAGACCATCCTACCTTCTGCTTCTCGAGCTCTGCCTCCTCCTCTGGGGTTCTTAGCTCCTCCCCCTTTTTGTTTTTCTTGGTTTTCTTGGTTTTCTGGGACGTTCCTGTTCATGCAGAAAGTGGGGTTCATACAATAAGCAGGACAAGAGGAACACGGTTCGAACTACAGTCGCTTCATCATTAGTTGTAAACAAAAAAATAAAAAATAGAAATGAAAATATGGATGCAACATGGATGGAAAGCACATCTCACCATCCAGCTCTTCAGAGAAGAACGGGTCATTGAGGTCAACGCCAGCAGGAAGGTCGTCATCACTGATAGCAGCCTCCTCCTGGACAAATGAGGGCGAGGCAAAGACAGAGAGAGAGAGAGAGAAAGGGAGTGTGTTTGAGTTTTATCATCAAGTTGTATGGATGTTACACTATATGGACAAAAGTATTGGGACACCTGCTCTCATTCTCCGAGCAGATTTCTTCCAAAATAAAGGGTCTATATATAAAAAGTTTGGTGATCACCACCCCACCTCATCATCTTCATCATCCCCAACTCCCCATCCCAAAAGTACTGGATGGAGCATCACCATCCATCATTCCAGAGAGCACAGTTCTTCCACTGCTCCACAGCTTCTCAATGCTGGGGCAGGCTTTATATATACCCCTCTAGACACATCAGTGTCAGCAAGTCACTTACAGTAGCTCAATGCATTCATTAGAAAGGGTGTCCGCAAACATTTGGACATAGTGGGTATGTAACTACTGTTAGTACTGTTTTTTTTTTACCTTCTTCTCCTTTTCTTTCCTCTTCTCTCTCTTTTTCTCCTTTTTCTTCTCCAGAAACTCCTCCCATGGAGTTAGCTTATCTTTGCCTTCCAGCTTTTTCTTCACCAGCTTCTCTGTGGTCGCCTTCAACCCTGAACAGGAAACAAGATAGTTATCTACAGCAGCCTCCAGTAGATCATTCCACTCTGGAAGCCAGATGGGTTTATTATTATTATTTTTTTACATTTATTTAAATATATATTTTAATGAATTTGTTCCACTCTCACCTGGCACCCACGTTATCTCCATCTCCATCTCCTTGTCCTTCTTTTTGTCTTTGTCCTGGATGCCCTGCAGAAGTTCCCGGTACTTAGCGATCTGCTCTTCCTCCTTCTTTCCTTTCTTCTCTCCCTTCTTCTCCTCCTTCAAGCTCTCCACCGGCTTCAGCTCTGAGAAACATCATCACAGGTTCAGCTCAAGCTGTTAAAGAAGCTCCATCTTTAGGAATCCAACTGAATCAACTTTCTAAAGTAAATGGACACGTTTACCCAGGTTTACATCAGACTGATTTAAAAAAAAAAAAAGAAATAAAAGCATTTGTGATTGTAGACCATTACGGCTCACCCTCAACCTCTTCCTCAACTGCTCCGTCCTCTTCAAACTCCTCCTCATCTTCACTGGAGGAAGCGAGGTAGGCTTTGAAGTCCATATCTAGCAGCTCATCCTTGTTAAACTTCTTGCTGAGGGCGGTCACTCTGTCGTGATCCGTCTCGTCCCAAGTCAACTCCACCTGCGGACAAAATAGCCACCTCTGAGTGGGGCTGAGCACTGGCAAGAACCTGGCGATACACTACGTATCGCGATACAGGAGTTACGAATCGATATACTGTGACTGCATTTTATTATTATTATTTATTTATTAATTTTTTTTTTTTAAACTGTCCTAGTATATAAAACACATAATAATGTATCCAATCAGAGTACAAGATGTCTCCAATCAGAGCAGTGGGGTCTGAAGACAGAGTACACCACTGCTATCTAGTGATTAGGGTTTAAACACAAAAAATACTTATAAACTATTCCTTAATATAATTAACTATTAATAATAAATACAGTGTTTTTGAGAATCGATACAGTACCGCAGATCATATCACACATACTTCTATGAATACAAATGATACAGGTGTGAGACTGTTGTGTTATTATTTTGAAAGAATTCTTATCTATTGATGGTACTGCTGATTACAACATCTGTATGTGTATATATATATATATATATATATATAAGTTATGTTTTTTTCCTTCCGCTGTAAAGTTGTTGTTTTAAAGATTGTGTGTGTGTGTGTGTATATATATATATATATATATATATATATATATATATATACATATATATATATATATATATATATATATATATATATATATATACACAAACACACACACACACAATCTTTAAAACAACAACTTTACAGTGGAAGGAAAAAAACTTCTTAACTTTTAATAATAATAAGTCAAAGTAAAAAGGTTTTATTTCTGGTCATTTTGGAGCGTTTCTATTGGTCATCATTAAATACAAAATCCCGGCTATATGAAGTGAAATATCATAGATCATCTCATATCTCACAGCGTAACTGAACAGTGTGACTAGCAGACCTTGGTGGTGGTGGTTGTGGCGGAGGTGAAGAATTTGGGTTGGTAGGTGGACAGGTCCACATCCGTCGCTCTGTCTCTGGGTTCATCGTCAAATGTGACATCATCAGGAATGAACCTGTGGTTAACAAAGACAGACAGTTAAACACACACACACACACACACGTGTGTGTGTATATATATATATATATATATATATATATATATATATATATATATATATATATATATATTAGTCACTTCTCCAGCAGCTTTGACCATGCTCATAAACAGTTCTATTTAAACTAGTTGCCTTTACCTGCCAGCATTTCTGACCTTTCTCTGTGTGTGATTTCAGAGCAGGGCTCTTTTTCTTGTAGTCTTACCGCAGGTCCACCATGGAGCAGCTGCTCTCATACTCGAAGCCGTCGCACTCCTCGTAGATCTTGGCGGCTGTTTCTACGGAGTCGCACTCCGCCACGGCGTAGTAATACCGGAGACGCTTAAACTGGTAATCTCGCACCTTCTCCCTGTAGATCCTAACACACAAGAACCTGAGGATGAAATCTGGATTTTCCAGGTTCAACAATTTGCCTAAAACATCAGGAGTTTTTTTTTTCCAGGCGTAGAGGTTTAACCTCTGACTATCTGCTCCACCTCAAAGCAGCATTATGCAATAATTAATAATGGTGTCGTTAAGGAAGGCCAGGTGATGCAAATATCAAAGCTTTTTAAGTACTGTAACCCCCTCAAACCTCGTCCCAACAATTGGCAGCCTTGGGCTCCTCTAAGCAGCTGCCGAGCACTCTGATCATTATTAACGTAACTGATGCCCACAGAGCAGGAGACGACTGTCAGGAGATTTCTCAGGTCATCGTGTCTTTAGGAGATGCTGGTAGAATCGCTGGAAAGTCTCATTCAAACCCCTGTTTGGCTGCAAAAGAGCTTCAGGAAGACTGAGCAGACCCTGGAGTGGTGGAGCGCTGTTCTACTGTCACCAAACTCACCAAACAATTTAGCATCAGATGTTTGTTGTATGCGTTTATATAGACAAACTAAACAAATAAATAAACAATATAGAAACTAATTATTTAGTTTAATATATATTGATTTTTTTTTTAATTTAATTTCCATTTTAGTGCACCACTACTGCCGGCATTCAGCAGGATTAAATAAATAAATAAATAAAGGTTGTAAAGCGATGTCCTAAAAGACCCCCCCCCACTACCACCACATGTGCAAGAGTCAATTTGCAATTATCTGTAAATAATATTGTTAATGTTTTTTACTTCTATTATTTATATTGCATATATAATGGTAATTTATCTATCCATTTATTGCATCTAAGTGTCTTGCTATTCCTGTTCTGCTGCGACACTGTGAATTTCCCCACTGTGGGACTAATAAAGGATTATCTTATCTTATCTTAAAGAACCGGGTCTGTGAAACAGATGTTTAAGAGTGAAGAACTCATTAAAGGGTAAGAACCTTTACCTGATGTTTAGTTCAGTGGTCACCTTACTGACTATGTGTTTAGTAGAGTCTAAGATTAGAGATATCTTTGAATTCATAGCCTATTCAAACTAGCTGAGGTTATTCCTGGGTAAATAGTGAAGCACTTTTGTAAGTCGCTCTAGATAAGAGCATCTGCTAAATGCCTTAAATGTAAATGTAGATGCACATCACTCTAAATCTCGTGTGTGTGTGTGTATGTGTGTGTGTGTGTGGGGGGGGGGGGGGGGGAGACTGTGTTGTACCTTTGTTCTTCACTGTCTGCATCTGGGTCGTCTGGCAGGTTGGTGAGCTCCAGCGGTCCCTGAGTCTGTTCTGCCTTCATTCTCTCTTTACCGAAGTCAGACGGGTAGACCTAACAAACGCACACACGCAAACTCAGCCGATCCCACCATGGAAATAGGTCAGGTCAGGTCAGGTGGCAGCTACGGAGTTCTTTACTGGTTGCTACCTGGTATGGTACTTGTTGCTAGGTGGTTGCTATGGTATTTCAGGTGGGTGATGTGATGTTGCTATGGAGTTGCTAAGGTATCACAAAGTGCTGGCTATGGTTTTGCTATGGAGATGTTTAGTTGGGTGTTGCTAGGCAGTTGCTATGGTATCTCAGAGGGTTGCAATGATGTTGCTAGGTGGTTGCTATGGTGTCACTAAGTGGCGGCTATTTGCCTGTTATGGTGTTTCTAGGTGGTTGCTACAATATCCCAGGTGGGTGATATGATGTTGCTAAGGAGTTGCTAAGGTATCACAAAGTGCTGGCTATGGTTTTGCTATGGAGATGTTTAGTTGGGTGTTGCTAGGCAGTTGCTATGGTATTTCAGGGGGTTGCAATGATGTTGCTAGGTGGTTGCTATGGTGTCACTAAGTGGCGGCTATGTGGCTGTTATGGTGTCCCAGGTGGGTGATATGATTTTAGTAAGTAGTTGCTAAGGTATTGCAACCAGTGCAGGCTATAGTTTTGCTACGCAGCTGCTATGGAGATGTCTAGTTGGGTGTTGCTAGGCAGTTGCTATGGTATCTCAGGGGGTTGCAATGATGTTGCTAGGTGGTTGCTATGGTGTCACTAAATGGTGACTAGGTGCTTGCTACTGTACTGCAAGGTGCTTGTTATGGTGTTGATAGGTGGCTGCTATTGGAGTTGCTTAGTGGTTCCTGGAGGGTTGCTAGGAGGTTATATGGTATCCCAGGGCAGGTGTGCAGCGGTGGCTATGGAAGTGTATGCGAGCAGACTGGGTAAAGCTGTGTGTAATATGCATGTGTACGTAACGGTACGACGCCACAGGTGGTCTTTAACAGTGCGAGATATTTACCGTCACAGACAGCACCACTCCGCCTTTGGGTTTGAAGGAGCTGAAGAGAGCCAACAAGTCTTTAGCTTTAATCCGATCCCAGTCCATGTTACACACCGCCAGCCTCCGGCTCATCTAAACACACACAGCACGTCGCTTTAAAACAGCGGCAGGACACTGCAATCTAACTGTATACGAGTGGATTTGGTTCCCATTAAGGAAAGAAAATTGTTAATGGATGGTTAAAAGTAAGACAGACTCTTTAATGATGACTTTAATGACTGCCAAAACTTTTTCAAAAGACTGTATATGACCACAAAAATGTATAAGTAGACCTCAGGGGAAATTCTTTATTTATTTAAAAAAAAATGAATATGGACCCTTTAATGAAAATCTTACTTATTGCACCTTTAATGATACAAGTCCTGTAAAAAGTCATAAAGCTTTTTGCAAAAATGAAGAATGCTCTTTGATAAATGAGCTAATGACCCCTGTGTGTGTGTGTGTGTGTGTGTGTGTATGTGTGTGTACATGCAGAATGAGTCTAACCTCCTCTGAACGTGGAGCGTCCTTCCACATCTCCCCCCAGTTGTGCTCAATCTCCTCCTCCTCACGACGAAGGTACTCATCCACCTCGTTCTCCTCCTTCTCCTTCTCCTCCTCGTCCTCCTCCTCGTCTTCGGAGCTGGTCTCAACGTTGCCTTTTCCTCTGGCCAGATCAGGACCACTGTCACTGTCACTCTCATCCTCAGAGTCTTCGTCATCTTCTTCACCATCGTCATCATCTCCAGAGAGACCTTCTTCTTCCTCTTCATCATCATCATTATCATTATCATCCTCACATTCATCTTCCTCTCCTGTGTAGACCGAGAAACATGTTAATGCATGTGCGTGTTACCTTGCCTTCATAGCAACCTCACTTTTACGGACAAAAGTATTTAGACACCTGCTCATTCATAGTTTATAATCAAGGGTATTTATTTAAAAAAAAAAAAGAGAGAGAGTTTGGAGTTACTGTCTCTACTGTCCAGGCAAGAAGGCTTTCTACTAGATTTTGGAGGAGCACTGCTGTGAGGATTTGATTGCATTCAGCGACAAGAACATTGGTAAGGTCAGGATGTTAAATAATCACCACCTCACTTCATCCCAAAAGTTTCCTGGCATTAGACATGGTGCCAACGGGTTCATGCTTATCTGCTCCAGAGTCTGATACTTCTCTACAGGGGACAGACAAGCTGGGTGTGTGCATTTGCATGTCTGTGTCAGCAAAGGGTGCAACTTAAAGTAGCTGAATGCATTCATTAGAAGTGTCCACAAACTTTTGGACAAATGGTGCATATCTAATATATTATAGATATACATATATACATATTTTAGCCATTCATATTCACACCCCTGTCATAAAACTAAGTGCAAACATAAAGGGAAAGTCCACAAAATTTTCACAATTTCCTACACTGTAAACAGTCAGTCAATAAACTAGCAATATTTGAGTATTGACCCCCCCCCCCCCCCCGACTATCCAAACCCACCAACGAAGCTCCACCACTATATCTTATGAGTTTTAAAGGTTAAAGAGCAACAAATCAGCCAAAGTAAGTTCTCTGAAGGGACTATTTATCCTCAGAACAACCTGCATGTATCCCTCCACCATCTGTGTATCACTATGGTAAACAGGGTCTTAAACATCATCATCATGTTCATCATCATCATGTTCATAAGCACTGGAGCTTTCGGAGGCAAGAAACTGAATGACAGAACATCTTAATATTTCTATATTAAATACTTAGTATTTATCGACGACACGTATCCCTCCACCAGAGATGCGTGTAAAAAAAAAACTATGTACTAAAAAGCATGTTTTCTTTGATGTAGTGTTTCAAGGCGCTAAACTCTCAGATGTCTGGTCCTATTCCACACCACTGTGAACAGTTCTGAGTCAGATAGTTTATCTGGAATAGAGCGATTCACACCACATCCACTCTGACTGACTGTGTTCACGTAATAATCAGTAAATCATGCAGCAATTCTGAAACCTCAGTGGACTTCCCCTCTAACCGAGCTTTCTGCACTGCTTACCTTCTTCTATCACTCTCACCCCTCTGACCAGCTCTGCTGCGGTGGTCTTTCTGGGTTTTTCAGACTCTTTAGATTTTAAAGCCTTTTTGTTTTTCTTTACAGTCGTCTCAGGCACGGGTTCTTCCTCTTCCTCTTCCTCGTCCTCTTCCTCCTCCTCATGTTTTTTTCCTTTCTTCTTCATCATCTTCTTCTTTTCCTCCTCCTGTTCCTCCTCTCCTCCATCTGACTGCTCCGAGTCGGACACCTTGTAGAAGCGCTTCAGGTCCTCAGTGGACGTGTGGCTGACCGGCCGGCCGCGTTTGTCCACCGTGTATTTCAGCTTAAACCGCTCGTCATGGAACATGGACTGGAACCTCTTGTCGATCCGGACCTTTTTCTCCACGTCCGGAATCTCCCAGAAGCGAGGGTCCTTGGTGATCTTGGAGAAGCGGTCATCGCCGCTGGACTGTTTCTTAGAGGACATGGTGGCTGTAGAGCTTCACACACAGCAACCTGTTCATGAAACACAGAGAGAGAGAGTTATTATCCCACATTATTCTGGTGTGTTTTCATTATTTTTTCATATTTCACTCCAATTTAGCCTCGTCCAATCACTCAGACCCACTCCGAGCTCAACACGCTTGGAGGAGAACACTAACCTCCTGCTCTGTTAACTCAGTGAACAGACACCCACACCGGCTGGCATTACACTGAATATTTCATTTCTACACGATTATTTTCCATCCTCTCTTTATCCTTCAGAATCTAACAGGCTGTTTTCTGTTAGTGTTTTAAGACTAATGCGTGAATGAGTTCTGTTCTGATTGGCTGCCCTGCATTTTGCAGACCTTCTAACTTCAATTTGAACAGGTGAGGATAAAATGCTGTAAGCTGAAGAAAAAACATACATAAATGCATCAAAGTGAAAAAAAAGGAAAAAATAAATAAATATGTCAATAAAAAGAAAACAATATTCAGTTTAAAATAGTAATTGTGTATTAAAATGTGCAAAAAATAAATAAATAAATAAATAAATAATAAAAAAAATACATATATATATATATATATAAACATAATAAAATAAACACACATACATTTAAAGGTAAAGGTAAGGTAAAGGTGCATGTATTTGTCACTGTACAGCGAAATGTGTCCTCCGCATTTAACCCATCTGGTAGTGAACACACACACACACACACACACACACACACACACACACACACACACACACACACACACGTGTTAGGGGCAGTGAGTACACACACCCACCCAGAGCGGTGGGCAGCCAACTCCAGCGCCCGGGGAGCAGAGAGGGTAAAGGGCCTTGCTCAGGGGCCCCAACAGTGGCAGCTTGCCGAGCCCGGGGCTCTAACCGCTGAGCCACCACTGCCCCTAATTTAATACACAAGTACCATTTATTTACATATAAACAAAACAATAATATAACAAATATAATGACCCCTTAGCCCCTTATATATTATATATAAATGTATTAAAAAATTAATTAAAAATAATTAATTAAAATATTATATTCAAGTCTAATATTATAATATTACTATATTTGCTTAATTATATTTTATGCAAATTGTTTTCACTTTTTTACACTTAATAAAACAAGATAATTAGTTAAAGATAATTAACTAAATGTGCCCAAACATTTGCTTAGAGCTGAGGAATGAATGCACTCAGGTTCTTGAGCACAGTTAACTAATAATTTATTTTATTTATTAATTTAATATAGTTTTATTCAGAGGACTGGAGGAAACGTGTAGACTATGTAACATTCACATAGCAGAACAACATTAGCCAGCATTAGCCTCCTGCTAGCTGCTCCAGTGGAGCTTGGTGTTAGTCTAGCTACAGGAAAACGCCCCTAAATAAGCTGATAAAACAGAAACATCCTGCTGCTTTTATTAAAACTCGGTCTAAAGTCTGAAAGAGTGTCAAATTAAAACCTACAGCTGTAGATATCCTCACCTGGAGCTGATCCTGACCACTCCAGCCACACCATCCACGTGTTTCCGTGACCTCTCCTCAGCCCCGCCCACTGCTCCTACGGCAAGCCTGAAGGCTCAGCACAGCTCCCTCCCATGCCTTCGCTGTGTCCGCATACGACTTTCATCCTCGTGTTTGTTTCGTAAAGGATTTAAGTAAATCTGAGTGCTCCAAGTGTCCTTTAGCGTCATTTAGCCTCTGCTCTGTTAGTTAGAACACTAGCTAATACGCAGATTGGGACACAGCCTTCGTGAATGGCACACTGCGGGCTGTGTCCCAATCCGCGTACAAGCTCGCGTCAATAAAACGAGATACTTAAAATGACAACATAATATGTCATTTGCACGACATAACCTCTTAAAATAATGAGATATTCTACTTTATAATTATAACAAATGCTGTGTTCACATTTGTCGCAATAATGAGATGTTTTTCTCGCAATTACAATTATTTTATAATTACATCATAGCATTTTGGTTCTACTACATCTCAAACATATGTCGTAATTATGATTAATTAATTATAATTATACCTTTTTTCTTCATAATATCTCATAATAACACGATAAATATATCGATATAAATGTAATGATAATAATAATAATAATAATAATAATAATAACAATACACTATAAATAAACAATATTCATATTTATTAAATAATTAAATAATAATAAATATTATTATACTTGGCAGCAACGTGTTTCCGTTCGTCGTAAAAAAAAAAAAATATATATATTATTTTTTAATGTCATGTGATCTCATAATTACTCGTACTTACGAGTTATTTCTTTCAGAATTACAACATAATTCATGCTGAAGGAGGTTTCTCTCATTTTGATTGCCAACAATAAGCCTTCGTATCCAGTCCCGTGTACTCGAGTGCACTAGGTAGTGTACAAGGGCGAGTATGCGAGTATCGGAACACACCCACGACGTCACCGTCGAGACTTCACGCAGAAGGTCAACTCCGCCGAATGGCAGCAGAGCCCAGTCTTCAACATGTCCTTGTTTCTGCCTCGGTGACTGGTTTCACGGTGGTTTAGACGATGAGTAGCTTTGTAGGTCTCCGGGCTCTGAGCGGGGCCGGTCGGGCTTGCTGCAGGCTGCTCGACTGCCCCCAGATCAGTTCTCCGCAGGCGCGGAGCTGCAGCACTGCTGGACGGGCTGAACCCACAGACCGGCGTGTCCAGCCTCCGGCTCCGAGCCGGCTCTCAGAGAGATGCCTCTCCTCAGGACCTGGAGGCATGATGAACGTGTTCGATAGAAACATGAAGAAGAGGCAGAAGAAATGGGCCTCGTCTTTACAGGACAGCCACAAGTACGACTATTTAAGAGATGAGGTCAGTGACGATCGATTATCACTGTAATCGAGCAGCCTGCCGATTATTGTGACGATTAATCGATGAGCCCACTAATGGTTGCTGATTAGTACCGTAGCCTACTGATTATTTTTGATAAATAATCAAGCAGTCAACCGATTATTTTTGAAGATTAATTGTGCAGCCTATGGATTATTGTGCCGATTAATCGATGAGCCTACAGATTATTGCGATAATTAATCAAGCAGCCTACCGATTATTGTGATGATTAATCAATGAGCTTATAAATGATTGCTCATTAATATCGTAGCCCACTGATTATTTTGATAAATAATTAAGTAGTCAATCGTTTATTTTTGTAGATTAATTGAGCAGCCTACCAATTATAATGCCGATTAATCGATGAGCCTACAGATTATTGTGATGATTAATCAAGCAGCTTACTGATTATTGTGACGATTAATTCATGATCTTATAAATTATTGCTCATTATAACCATAGCCTTCTGATTATTTTGATGAATAATCAAGTAGTCAACCGATTATTGTGATGATTAATCGATGATCTTATAAATGATTGCTCATTAATGTCGTAGCCCACTAATCAAGTAGTCAACCGCCTACAGCCTGCTGATTATTCAGATTATTAATTAAACAGCCTACCAATTATTTGGGAGAATATTGAGTAGCCAACTGATTATATTAATAACTCAAGCAGCCTACCGATTATTTTAACGATTAATCGAGCAGCCCACTGATTGTTTTGACAATTAATCAGTTTTGAAAAAGGTCAAATAATACAAATGCGTAGCTTAGCTGAAGAATGCTAAACCATGCATAGTCTGACAACTGCAGTAAGACTTGTACCTGTAGAAAATGTAACTTTTAAAAAGACTAAAAATAATAAAACACTGATGTGTATATGATAATAATATAATATAATAAAACTGAAAAGAGAGAAAATACACATTATCATTTGCATACTCGACACTTTTGCTGCCTAGGACATAATCCTGTTAGAGATATCGTCTTTATGAGATGAGTGTTCACCATATTTACACAAGCTCAGATTTTTAATAAATCTTGAGTTTGTCAATAAAAAAATAATAATGAGATATTTTATGTTATAATTACAACAAATGCTGTATTTAAATATTTCATAATAATGAGACATTTTTCTCGCAATGACAATTATTTCATAATCATAACATATTGGTTCTACTACATCTCAAACATATGTCGTAATTATGACACAACTTTTTACTACATAATATCTAATAATAACACGGTTCTAAAAAGTATATGTATAATAATAATAATAATAATAATAATAAATAAACAATATATCATACTTGTAATGATTTATTAAATAATCATAATAAATATTATTATACTTGGCAGCAATGTGTAAATAAATATAATAAAACACTGATAAAACTGGTGAAAAGAGAGAAAATACACATTATTATCATTTGCATACTCGACACTTTTGCTGCCTTTATGTCCTGTTAGAGATATCGTCTTTATGAGATGAGTGTTCACCATATTTACACAAGCTCAGATTTGTAATAAATCTTGAGTTTGTCAATAAAAACACTGATAACTGTTTTAAACTGTTGTATTTGAGTTATTTACTGTATTAACTGTCTTTTCACGTTTGTTTTAATGGTAAAAGTCATCTTAAACCTCTTCATCTCAGTGAGTTGTGGCTGTTCTAGCTGAAAGGTTTCATGATGTTGCAGGTTGGAAGCAGAGTTGCAGACAGGATTTATGACATTGCGAGGTAAGGGGCTGTGCTTCTTGTGACCAATCTCATTCAGGCCTCTAAATACAGGCAGTATAAGCTGTTCTAGTTGAACGTAGCTGTGAGATTTTCTACTTTATTAAAGTATTGATTATAAATACTTCTCAATTCTTCTAATATCCCCAAACCAGCACAGCCGAACAGCCTTGAACAGCACTGATTACATGACTTCTTGTGGTGTTTCTGCAGGACCTTCCCATTAGCGCTGGACGTTGGCTGTGGAAAAGGCCACATCGCCGAGCACCTCAACAAGGTAGGCCCACCGGTTCTTCTCTGAGCAGCAGCCCTGGGAGCTCATCATAGTAAAGGTCAACCCGTTATTGATTTGTAATCAATAGTAAGTAAATTAATGATTTTTTTGTGTAAAGGTTGGTGGCAGACAGTGCTTTTGTTTGAGTGTTGTAGTGTTTAAACCCCGATCACTAGATGGCAGTGTTGAACTTTTGCTATATTGCAGGATATTATATGGTAACCCCGGTATCGTGATGTGTATCGTATCGCCGGGTTCTTACCTGCACACAGCCCTAGTCCATTCTGTACATTTCTCCCTTTCAGGAGGTTGTGGAGCGCGTTTTCCTCACCGACATTTCCGACGTTGTGCTGGTGAGTAACACTGCTGAAGAGGAGAGGGTCAGGAAAATGATGAAGACTTATTAACGACAGGTGTGTGTGTGTGTTTTTTTTTGTGTGTGTGTGTGTGTGTGTGTGTTTCAGAGGCAACAGAAACAGAGCGAGATGCCCACACAGTGTGTGATGGCGGACGAGGAGTTCCTGCCCTTTCGGGAGAACACTTTTGATCTGGTGGTCAGCAGTCTAAGGTACGCTGTCAGCACTCACAGATGAGCTGTGCTGGGACTTGTCCTGTCTAACTTCTCCAGCAGCACTATGGGATAAGCACCACGGCCAAGTGAGAGATCACCTAGGGGCCTACCTCAGAAATAGCTCTGATTATGACCAGAGTTTAGACACACCATGGTGATAGGTGTGTGTGTGTGTGTGTGTGTGTGTGTGTGTGTGTGTGTGTGTGTGTATGTATATATATAATATATAAATATAAATTGATGTTACTATGCATCTATATTCATACATGCACACACATTCTTGAATTTATTCTTGAATTTATTTGCAGGTAAATTGTATGTGCTAACGTTGATGGCACTACACATGCATACATGTGTGTGTGTGTGTGTGTGTGTGTGTGTGTGTGTGTGTGTGTGTATAGTTATATTATATAATGTATGTATGTATGTATGTGTATATGTGTGTGTGTGTGTGTGTGTGTGTGTATATATATATACACACACACACACACACACACATATAGTACATGTGACACTAGAGTTGCACTGTACAATGAAATTCTTACTTTACTTAGTTCCTCCATTTACCAACATAATCAATATATCAAATCAATATATCATATCAAAAGAGAGAAACCGAGTAAGTTTAATAATAATAATAATAATAATTAAAATAAATAATAAAAAAACTATATATATATATATATATATATATATATATATATATATACACACACACTAAAGTAAAGTAAATAAGTAACAAGAGTACAGACTGAACAATATTGTGAGATCATTTCATATTTACAGGTTTAAGTAGAAGTTTATCTGTATTATTAAATCTATTAAAAACACACATTATCTTGTGTTGGAGGATTGTCGTCACCACTGTTGTGTTTCTGTGTGTTTATGTTTTTAGTATGCACTGGGTCAATGATCTTCCCGGAGCTTTGCGGCAGGTACTGTATTTCATTGACTTGCTGTTTTACTATGTTAAATTTAATTTCTGATGTTGTAAATGCAGGAGAGGCCTGGATGGATTGATGGTTGGACGCTCTCAACACGCATCCTAAATGTACAAGCTGTGATGTTGAAATTGTGGAAAAGCGAGGGTATAGCTGCCTCCCAGTATTTAACTGAAGACTCCTTTCCTGTCTTCTTGCCATGTGGATCCACTTGTTAGTCAGCTCTTACAGTACAGTCTCTGTCTCTCTCTCTCTCTCTCTCTGCAGATCCATCAGGTGCTGAAGCCGGACGGAGTGTTTATTGGGGCGATGGTTGGAGGAGAGACGCTGTATGAGCTGCGCTGTTCTCTGCAGCTGGCTGAGCTGGAGAGGGAGGGGGGCTTCTCCCCCCACGTCTCCCCCTACACCGCCGTCACCGACCTGGGCAACCTGCTCGGCCAAGCTGGCTTCAGCATGCTCACTGTGGTTAGTAGCAGATACCGTAAGCCCAGAGTAAAGCCTGACCAGAAGGAGGAGCCACTGGACAGTCCTTACATTAGGATATGGACAGCATTTTCAGCCTTATCTCTATCTGTGGAATATGTATAATAATGTATATCAGCTAATAATAATAATGACCGTAATAGCATTGATGTCACATTCCCGCTGGACATGTCCCCTTTAGTCAGACGGAAGGCAAAACATTCGTCAACTTTGGGAAAACGACTCGGCAGCTGGACTCGACAGCGATTCCTCCAAATGACCAAAGAACCAACGGCCCATGGACAGCAGGGACGTGTAGTCGGGAACGTCTAACAGCTAACTGAGGCCCAAATCTCACCTGTTTAGAGGATAAAGCCTCATATCTGAGATCACAGAGTCGAGGGAATGCTCTTAGCAGAGTTTTCCACTGTTTTTTAGACTAATTTTGTTGACTGGCTCATCCAGATTTACCTGCTTTCCCCAATTACTTGAACTTAGCATGTTGCTAAACTCCCAACTACAGTGGGCTTGGTTTTTTCCCCCCACCTGTTTTAAGAGCGTGACTTCAGCACTCGGTGAGCTCCCACATGTTTCAGTGCCTGGGTTCCAGCTGTTTCTGTGAATTGCAGCAAATCCATTAGCTTCCAGTTAGTCACACAACAGGGCCGCAGTGACCCCCCACCCCCCAAGCAGAGACATCACATGCATACCCACTCTGCTGACTCTCTATTAACAATACCTGTGTTTAGTCTGTGAGGTTGATCTGCGTTCATACAATGGTCCACGTACATAACTGATCATTTCCTGTATTGATTACAGGACGTTGATGAGATCCAGGTGAATTACCCGGGGATGCTTGAAGTCATGTCTGATTTACAAGGTATGTTACTGCATCGTTTTCCGAACCAGTAAATCGCAAATCCTCAAACAAAGAACTGCATCTCTCCATGCCTGTTCGTTTGTCTCCTGTCTGATTTCAGGTATGGGCGAGAGTAACTGTGCGTGGAACAGAAGGTCCCTCCTGCACAGAGACACCATCCTGGCAGCCGCTGCTATTTATAAAGGTGAGCTGGAGAAGAGGAAGCGGGAGGGGGGTTGTACATGTAGTACTGACTGGGTTGTTAAACTAGCAGATAATTCCAATGCATTTAGTCCATGAGATGGAGTTCAGACGGGTTAGAACGGGGTTCGAGTGCATGCTCAGGTAGTAATCAGAAACACTACTATAATGTACCACTGAGAGTCCTGCTCTTTGTTGTAGAGATGTACGGTAATGAGGATGGGTCCGTCCCAGCTACGTTTGAGATCCTGTACATGATCGGTTGGAAGCCTCACGAGTCACAGGTTAGTTGTAATTCCATTGCCTCAGGATTGTCTCATGTTAAGGGCCAGTTCTTTAGAATCAGATTAACCTTGAACTTTAGGCCCCATGGCCCTGTTATAGACAAAGAGCCCTATCTCACACACCGCCAACAGTCTATTCTCACGCCTCCCGCCTACGCTGATGGCTGTGGTGGTCTCGAAATGACTGAAAACAACCCAGGCAGACGTCACCAGTCAGTTCATTGCTATCTTGGCAGTGACTCGTCAACACAGGCGCGTGCAGCCCAACAAACGCGTACGCCCCCCGCTTGTTACGCACACATGAACACGCAGTACTGCACAAATCCAGAGTGCGGCCAGCTGGCAGCTATGCAAACTTTTACATCAACAGTAAACAGAAACAAAATAAAATAACATTATTCAGCAAACCTTCCCAGACCACTGAAACAGCAATCCGCCAAAGTCAGACCGCACCTGGCTCTTAAAGGGAACGGTGAGCCACACGCTGATTGGTTTATTATTGTACTTTACGCCCAAAACACACCCATGAGTAACTAAGAGACTTAGTACATGCACAAAGGTGTACATTTCCTGTCGTTACGATAGCAAAGACACACAGACACGCCCCCTAAATCAAGCTGCACTGTACACGGTTGACGACTCCCCTAAAGATTGCTAAAAAAAGGGGCCCATAGTCCTGGATCTGCAAATCTGCACAGTGCAAGGTGTGTACTTTTCATTTCCCACATAACAGGTCACCAGTGCTTCATGCTAAGATGCTCTAAAAGCTGCGTAACGTCATAGAGAATTGCTGTTGCTGATGTCATATCTAAATCCTACAGCTGGTTTTATCTACTTACATTTGAACTACATGGTAAAAAATCTTTTTACATTAAATGTAACAGTGCAGACCTTTGAAAATGATTATTTTAGACATGGGAGAGGGAACACAACCCAGCCATATTGCTTGCAGTAATCTGCACCATCTGCACATTTCTTAAATTGCATTATTCTCACACTTTTCCATTCTTTTATTTGTTTGTTTGTTTTTAGGCCAAGCCAGCTAAAAGGGGTTCAGCCACTGTGTCATTCGGCGATCTGTCAAAAATCAACCAATTACAGACCAACACCAAAGCCGATAAACCATAACACTGCTGCAGTCTCATCCGTGAGTCCATGGACAGTGTTTTAGCAGCAGTGTAGCTTTTAATGAACTGTATATAGACTCCATACCATCTGTACAAACGTTACATATATTTCTAACACATTAGAATAATAAAACTCTCCAAAACCAATCAATGGTTTGAATTTATTGGCATGGTCAACAAATATACAGACACACATAAATAACCGAAAGGCCTACAGATCATCATATTCAGAAAGGGACAGGCTGGGAAAGTGCAGGCTTTTTTTTTTTTTTGCATGGCTTATTAAATATCCAACCTCAAGTCTGAAAACCTTACATATTCATAGTGCAGGTGTTAATAAAAAGGACAGTACAGAAGAAAAAAAAACTTTTAATGAATAAAAACTAAAATTAATAAAAAAAAAAAAAAGAAGACAGACAGACAACTGTACAGTCCCTTTCACCCCTCCTGTTGAACTCGTATTGCATTAAGCACTTTATACAGACTGTGCAGTAAAATATACACATTCACATGGCTGATTCTACACATATGGCTTTCAGGGGAGCATTGCTACCTGTGCAGGTGAGCTATAATTCAGTTTCATGAGAGTTGTAGTAGAGTTTCAGTATGTATTTGACATACAATCAATCTGTAGTGTTTATAATGTATTGTCAGTTTTATTTATATAATTTTTTATGTAAAAATAAGATGGGGGGGAAATCCGTCCCAGGATTTTGTTCCAACTGCCTGGGCAGCCCTGCTGCAAATCCAACTGCCTGGGCTAAGCTGCAGCAGGGCTGCCCAGGCAGTTGGAACAAAATCCTGGGACGGATTTCCCCCCCATCTTTCCGGACCTGAATCTCCCATTTCTACACATAAAACACTAAAGAAACCCATGCCCAGCTTCGCTTTGACATTAATCAGTTCATGCTCCGCCCATAGCTGTGCTCTTTCCTAGCAACTGTAGCTAGGTTGGACAAGCTCTACAGAAAACTGCAAAACTCAGGCTAATGGAATACTAAAGCATAAGACCCAAAAGTTTCCCACAACACACACCAATTTTTTTATATGTTTAGGGGTTTCTATGGTAACGCTGATCTTCCAGTTTAAAATATGCTATGTTGCCGTGCTAACATGAGCGTAAACGTATTCATGCGCTTATTGATTTACGCTACCATCATACACAAACATAGAGTTACAGTTTCCTGCGGTTCCCGAGTGGCACAACTGTCTAAGCGCCGGCTCAATCATTTTAAGACTGCTGGTTCCAGCAACAGCGATGCCACAGCTATCCGTAAAGGAGAGTGTCGGTGAGCATGAGCGGCCTTGCTGGGTTGGCGAAAGGTTGGCTGCTGCCACTGGGCGACCAACCAAGCAACTGGGCAACCCCGCCAGCAACGGCCAGCAGGGAAGCTGTGTGGAGAAGTGGGGAGAGAGCGCCATCTGGAGATCTGGAGCAAGGCCAATTGGGGCCTACTAGCGGCCCACAGACATTTTTGAATATTTTGAAATATATTTTTGACATTTTCAATTTTCGAAAATAATGCCAGGTTTTTCACAATTTAGATTTTTATCGCTGTTGAGTTGAAAATAAGTTTTTCAGGATAAACCATTGAGTTTATTAAATTTGCATTTATATATTTATTTTCTGAAATACTGATAAAGGGCTTTAGAAATACACAACAAAAACTCATTTTTTAAATGAAAAACACTAAATGTAGATATGGTTTATGAAACACAGAGTTGTACACTACACTTTCTCATTAGCTTGAATGCGACCGATATTCATGTACAGCTTGTTGAATCAAGCAACAGTTGAAATGACAGATGAAGCATTTGTGGGCGGAGCCTGGACAGATCCACTGATTACAGGCAGAGAAAGTTTCACGCTATAACGAGACACTATCATAATTTATTGCATAAAAGAAAGAGTGGATATTAGACACCTGTAAACGGCGTTGCTCTACGAAAACCCTGTCAGTTAATAACTGACACTAAGACGCATCATTGCCACCTACTGCTGTTAAAAAGCTGCAGGATCGGCAGCACCGCCTGGATGCAAAACATGGAAAAAGTGGCTACACAGCAAACCATTTAATGCACTTCAGTGGATTTTTGTTGGGGTCCAAGCACTCTTGGCAGGAACTGTATCGTTTCAGGTTATTAGTAGTAGTGGTCCTAATGGAAGAAGAACTGTAGTCGAGTGTTTTTGGAAGACTTTTAGATCGAGCACAATTACAGACCACAGCGATACACACAGTCGAGCTATTCTATTGCACTGCGAGTGAATTGAATGGCTGGTAATGAGAGTGGAGCATGGTGGTATGGTGCAGGCAGTGAAGCAGGGGAATATTGGCACAACGGTTTCTACTTGATCTGTTTTTCTGAGGTGCTGAAGAAACGGTCCACTGGCTTCTGCTGTTACAGAAAGATGATCATTAATGGTCATCTACTGGATGCCCCAGATGCTTAAAGTCAGGAGAAGATCTGGCCTGTTTACTGAAGAGCCTCAGACTGCTCATACACATACAACTTCTTATACAGTATATGGACAAATATTTGTGGACACCAGCTTATCCACTGTTTCTTCCAAAATGGAAAAACATGCAGCATTTGCTGATTTCCACTCTATTGGAAGGCTTTTCACTAGATTATAGAACATTGCTGTGAGGATTTGATTGCATTCAACCACAGGCGCAGTAGTGAGCTCAGGTACTGATGTTGGATGATTAGGTCTGCATCACAAACAACACTCTAGCTTGTCCCAAAGGTGCTGGATGGAGCTGCATCACTCCAGAGAAAGCCTCTCCACTGCTTCACAGCCCAGTGATGTGATGCTCCAGAGCATCCCGTCCTATTGGCAATTCCTTTCTATGGAAATTATACAAGCTGAGTGTGCATTTGAACCCCTGTATGAGCAGAGTTAGTCCTGGCAAATTCACTATTCAGAAGGCCCGTTCACCACTGTTTGGACACAGTGTATTTCAAATGTGTGGATAATGAATCAGGCAGTTGCTCCAAAATGACCTGGAATAAAATCGCTCTACACAGACTGTTGAGAGAGCTGCTGACTAATTAGACTTTAGCCTAATTAGTAGGCCTTAGCCGTTTTTACATATGAGCTCTGGAAAATGTCCAGAGAATCAGGGCCGAGCGTTTTCAGTGGTTGCCCTTTTAAAAACAAATGTTCTGCTAGGTTTAGGTTTAGGTAAGGGTGTGGGTTACCTGTGAGTGATCTGGACTATGTTTTAGGGGGACTGGCAGGATGAAGTCCAGGTAACGTCTGGTACAAATGACTCAGACATCAGCGTTCACACATACAGCTCTTCTGGGTTATTGCGGAAATTAGGGTGAGGGTCAGGGTTAGCGGGCATGTCTAAAATGGGACTGATGAGAAATCTGAAATCCCCCTACTGAGTTTGGAGAGGTAAAGTTAGATCTACTTATATAAGAGTAGTTGATATGGTGTTTTGTAATAGCTGGGTGTAGTGCTCAATGTATGCAGTTTGTTTATAATAAAATAATAATAATAAAAAAAAAAAAGACCAGATTGTCAGAAATAGTTGAAATTCATATGAAAGTAGGCCAAAAAGTGTGATTCAGGACCTTTACAGAAATGTCCATGTATGTATTTATGAATGAATGTGGTGGTAAAAGCATGTTTGGTCATTTCCAGTTTAATGATGATGATTTTGTCTGGTTGCTATGGCAACTAAAAAAAAAAAAAAAAAGCATGTCTGGACATTAAGGTGGGAAGAAAAAAAAGGGGGGAGGGAAGAGGGAAGGTCTGGCTGGTGTAAACTCCGAATAAATGAAAGAGAGATGTTTGGGACGGACCCCGATAGTCCAGTCCAGCCAGAAACGTCCGGTCTAAACTGTAGGACCACCAAAGGCACTGGGTCTAGCACTTTGGGTTTCTGCTTCCGTCTCCATGACGAGTGAACAGCCCTCAGCACGCTTTAAACCTGTCCTGAGTGAGCGAGCGAGTGTGAGTGTGTGTGGTGGAGTGATTATGCAGGTGGACACACCGGCAAGTGTGCGTTTCTCCACTGTCATAACAAAACCTCCCCAAAACGAGAGGAAAACGCCATTAATGTTAATGTAACAAAAGACATTCATCCCAAAGTAATTCTGTGCAGAAGTGCAGAGGTTTTGATATGACAGTGAGGTTAGGAGGAGATCAGGCGCCAGGGCGTTCAGCCTGTTCCGTGACTGCTGTAGTCGAACACCCCCTTCCTAAAGAACGGCGAGAGGTCACATACGGCGTGTTTGGAGAGATGCATGCCGGCGTCATCGTCCGCTCGGAGAGGAGAGGAAGAGGAGGAGGACAACATGACCTGGAAGAAGTTCCTCAGGTAGCGCTGAAGAGCAGAGAGAGAGAGACATCAGACCATCATTAGCAGAGTTAGACCGTCATGTGATGCTCCTGGTGTCTAAACACATGTGATGTGATGCATAACTGTAGTAATATGTAATAATCATGGCCCATAGGTCATAAAGTAAAGACTGGCTCGGCACACATTACTGTTTCTAAACACTAGACATTTAGCTGACGCTCTCATCCAGAGCGGCTCACATGGTTACCCATATTACAGAAGTGGGCCAATGCAGTGCAAGGAGTCTTGCCCAAGGACTCTTACTGGTGTAGCGCAGCATAGTCACCCAGACTGGAAATCGAACCCTAGTCTCCCACATGGTGTAATAGCTCACTGGCAGCTAGTGGTTTTATCTGTTGCGCCACACCAACCACAACATTTCTAAAATGCTATGGGAGATTACAATAACAAATCAGGACCATTAAATTAATATACTCTTGGCGTATCATCAGTATTTCATACAAGATAATGAGAGAAGAAGTAGTTTGACAGCTTTCACAGCCAAAGGAAGTGACATGGATTTTCTGCGTTTTTTAAACAAACGTAGTTATTGTTGACCAGAACATTGGGCCAGACGTTAAATTTGGTTGACTAACCTCCTGCCCCAGACAGGTCTGACCAGTCAGAGGAGAGAAATGTTCTCACATGGTTTGTTGTGATACATTTTGATGCTTGAATTTTTCCCCTCTGTGAAAAATTATCAAACCAAGGGAAAATTAGGGTGAGGGTCGGGGTTAGCGGGCATGTCTGAAAGGGGCTGATGAGAAGAGGGAAAGTTGGAAGAGGGAAAGTTAGATCTACTTATATAAGAGTAGTTGATATGGTGTTTTGTAATAGCTGGGTATAGTGCTCAATGTATGCAGTTGGTTTATAATAATAAATAATAATAATAATAATAATAATAAATAATAAAAAAGACCAGATTGTCAGAAATAGGCCGAAAAGTGTGATTCTGGACTTTTACAGAAATGTGTATGTATGTATAAATGAATGAATGTGGCAATAAAAGCATGTTTGGTCATTTTTTAACAAATGTAAATCATAGTTGACCAGAACATTGGGCCAGACCCCAGACAGGTCTGAAACGCTCCAGGTTCACAAACCGGTGGACTGATTCAGACCAGATTAAATCATCTGCCAAAACGCATTAGGATGGCATTTAAACCACATGAATTTAAGCCTTAGCTTTAACACACATCATGGAATTGCTTATTCATTTCCATTTATACTAGAAACGGTTTAACTTAAGCCTCACCTGAACTTAAAGCTACAGGCATATTAGCAATATTAGCAGCAATGCAATGTTTACATAAATAAATAACATGCAAACAGAACACAAACCTCATTAAATAACACAGGGAGGGCTTCCTGTAGCTGCTGTCCAAGTCATCAGATTCAAAACCCTGACTCAGGCCTACAAAGCCAAGACTGGACCAGCCTGTCCGTACTTGATAGCGATGGTCAAAAGCTGATCTGCACAGAGAGCCCTTCCAGCTTCAAGTACGACTCGGCTCGACCCTCCATCCCTCAAAATCCACGGAAGACGAGCGTCCAGACTTTTTACTGTCCTAGACCAAAGTGGTGGAACGAGCTTCCCCTGGGTGTCCGAACAGCAGAGTCCAACGCTCGCTGTCCTCAAACCCAGACTGAAGACCCTCCTCTTCAGAGAGGACTTGGGCGAATAGCAGAGTGGTCTCCTTATTGACGTGTGTTTAGTAGAGTCTAAGATTAGAGGATCTTTTAATTTATAGTCTACTCAAACTAGCTGAGGTTTTTCTTGGGTAAATAGTGAAGCACTTTTGTAAGTCGCTCTGGAGAAGGGCGTCTGCCTAAACTGTAAATGTTAAATGAGGGCATGGCTTCCTTTTGAGCTTTCCTCGACATGTAACGTTTGAAATAACGTGAAAAATGAGCTCTCTGCTGCTTGTATTGTCCGTGCATATAAGCGGAAACCCTTGCAGAAATACAGTTCTGCCGCAGTTCCTAAAGTCCTTAGGGGGTAGGAACTAAAAGAAAGTGGGTTACACCCACAAAAAAAATTTAGCCTTCAGGACGAGATCTTACCTCCAGGTGATTTCGCCGCTCTGCAACCATCCGCTCATCCCGGTTCCCAAACAGTTTTTTGGGAGGGAACTCCAGTGCTGCGAGCTACAATCAAGACAAAAGAGAAGATTATCCAAAATCTCAGACAGCTGTGTGTGTGTGTGTGTGTGTGTGTGTGTGTGTGTGTAAACACACTAATAATATAGAGCATAAATGACACTGAGCTAAGATACAAGAGCCAGTACTGATGCAGACACACCATACCGAGATACGACCCTTCAAGTACTGGTATTGTGGTTGGTTATAATGGTTGGTGTGGTGCAACAGATAAAACCACTAGCTGCCAGTGCAGTATTACACCAGGTTGAAGGACCAGGGTTCGATTCCCAGTGTGGTGTGACTATGCTGCGATGCACCAATAAGAGTCCTTGGGCAAGACTCCTAACACTACATTGGCCCACCTCTGTAATATGAGTAACCTTGTAAGTCGCTCTGGATAAGAGCATCAGCTAAATGATGTAAATGTAAATGGTATTTTTTTTTTGCTCTTGGGCTCCCCCTACAGTTTGGGAGTGTAATTCACTTCTACACGACTCAAAGTATGTGGTTTAGGCTGAGCTGTGCTTGAAATGTAAAGAGCTTTTGAAATTTGATGCAGGCAGTAATGGCAGAGGCACGCCGTGCAGACTGTGCAGCATACAGGAGATGTAGTGGGTTCTTAACAAGCTCACCTCCGGGTACTTCATTTTGAGGGATTTGTGCATTTCCCTGAAGCGGCTGTACCGTCGAAATACAGTCCACGTCTCGTCCAAAACCGTGATCTGCAACCCGAGGAGAAATCTCATTACACTACTGAATACACCACTAATGCCCTACGACACCAAATACATGATTTTCACAAAGGTGATAGAGCCTAAAAATGAGGATTTGATTAAAACTGAAAGTAACCTGGATGTAGAGCTGGGCAATATGACGATGTTTTAATATCATATCGTGATGAACTTTGTTTTTCGTGATTACAATCTGCTTTTCTAAGCATATGGAGGAGACTGTTGGGGCTTAATAAACACTGATCAGCTGCAGGTTCCATTGCTAACAGTGTAATTAGACTGGGTTATTAGATGAAGAGCAGCAGATGTTGAATAAAATAAATCACCAAAACCATCAAAAATAGTAGTTTTTAAAGATCTGTCGCTAATGTTTTTAGTCTGTGATAAATATCGGGTATGGCGAAAAAAAGTCTTTAAATATTGTGATATAGTTTATTATTTTTACCATATTGCCCAGCCCCACCTAGATGCCTTATAATCTAACGTAATCAATGTAAGCCTGACTACTGCTCTGTTAACCTGCTAATTGAAGGCAGACTATGAGTAAGGTTCCTTACTCTACTTAATGAGTTAAATAATGAGTCAGGAGCATCAGAATAGGAGGCTGTAAAGTCTCAGAGCCCTCATTCCCATTATTTAACAGTCATCCGGAACCTTGTAGAACCATGTAAAAGCTCAGGTGCTTGAGTTTTGGTTCTGGCCGGAGTGCTGACCTTGACTTCAAACTCGTAGTGCTCATCTTTGCCCTGTCCACGGAGGACGTAGCGCGGGATGCTGATCCTCACGGGATCCTTCAGACTGTCTGGACTGGGGCAGGAGTGGACAGATACCATACGCTGCACACGAGAAAGGAGAGAGAGAGGGAGATTGAGAGGGGGAGCGAAAGCTTTGTAGCAGTTAATTATTATTAATACGACAAGTGATTGCAAGCTTGTCGAGCAGTTTAGGTAGTGTCGATCAGCCAATACCAGGGTGTTACTTTCCCCTACCACACACACACACACACACACACACACACACACACACACACACACACACACACACACACACACACACACACTGATACAGTCAATACTGGAGCCATACCTCATACTTCTGTCGGCGGGGGTCTATGCGGTGTGTGTAGCTGTCCTGAAAGAAAATAAACAAACAATGCATGAATAAATTACAACAAATAACAGATCCTCGATGACGCTACACCAGCCAATCACATCTGCATTTGGGAGGTTCTGCAGTCCAGATGTTGGTCAGCCAATCATTCCCAACTTGAACTCCTCCTTAATAAGCAGGGCTTGATTTAGCAGATCCAGGTAAGGAAAGTGATGTGTGGGACATGCAGAATGTGGAAAGGGGACTCAAACAGGTAGACCCGAAATACACCAAACTGAGCTCTACCACGGGCACTATGGGTAATCGGTAATAGGCACATGCATGCAAATCTCAGCCCCGGCGTTCCCATCTCCAGATCCCCAGAGCTGCTTATTATGCGAGACCCCCGCTTACCTTCAACATTACCTCAGCTTTCAGTTTAACATTGTTATTCTCACTAACTTCCTCCTCCTCCTGTTGGGTTGAACAGGTGTTAGTAGTGTAGTCTAAAGCGCCTCCTCATTCAGAACAGTGAACTATACAGTGTTATACTGAGGTCATTACCATTACAGTGAGTGGCCGCGTCATCACAGTAAGTGACTGATGAATTATGACGAGGTCATTACTGTTGCACTGAATTGTAATGTTGTGTTACATTGTTGACGTAATGCTCAAGTCATTACAGTGGCACCGGAGTTATAATATGTGCCCTGAGCACCGATTTAAACTACACAATAAACTACATCTCAGTCATCCTTGAGTATATGAGGAGACTTATTCAGCGTTATCATCAATATTAATTCTGCGAAGCATAGCTATGATTATGCCAGTAAACCAGAGCACAACAATGGGTTTATGTGGAGTTAACAGACGTTATATAATGTATTATTATTGTTATTATTAATAATAATAATAATAATAATAATAAATACACACTGGTTAAAGTCCATAAACACCACATAAACCCACAAATAACAATAATTATAATAATAATAATAATAATGTGTAAGTAGTAAGAGATTTTTTGCAACAGTGGTTTGCACACTTGCACACAGGACAACATAACCTGTTACACCGAGCGAGATATGCTGATATCATACCCTGTTACACCGAGCGAGATATGCTGACGTCATAACCCATTACACTAGATGAATTGTATAGTTATGCTGACGTCATAACCCGTTACACTAGATGAATTGTACAGTTATGCTGACGTCATAACCCGTTACACCAAGCAAGTTATGCTGACATCATAACCCGTTACACTGAGCGAGTTATGCTGACATCATACCGTTACACTGAGCAAGATATGCTGACGTCATAACCCATTACACTAGATGAATTGTATAGTTATGCTGACGTCATAACCCGTTACACCGAGCGAGATATGCTGACGTCATAACCTGTTACACTAGATGAATTGTATAGTTATGCTGACGTCATAACCCGTTACACCGAGCGAGATATGCTGACGTCATAACCCGTTACACCGAGCGAGTTATGCTGACGTCATAACCCGGTACACCGAGCGAGTTATGCTGACATCATAACCCGGTACACCGAGCGAGATATGCTGACGTCATAACCCCTTACACCGAGCGAGATATGCTGACGTCATAACCCCTTACACCGAGCGAGATATGCTGACGTCATAACCCCTTACACCGAGCGAGATATGCTGACGTCATAACCCCTTACACCGAGCGAGATATGCTGACGTCATAACCCCTTACACCGAGCGAGATATGCTGACGTCATCACTGCTGCACTAGATGAATTGTACAGCTATGCTGACGTCATAACCTGTTACACTAGGTAAGAGTTATTCTGAGGTCATTACAGTGGGTTGCAGTGTTACAGGGACACCATTACTGTCATAGCAAAGGAACTGTAAAACTGTGAGCTGGTGAAGAGTTTCAGGGGGAAGTGTAGGTACCTGCAGGGAGTCTGAGGAGATTGAGAGACTGTTGATGCTGTCTCCATTCAGCAGGTTAATTTGACGGAGCCTCCTCTGCACCTCCTCTTCAATAAATGCATTTATCCTAAACACACAAACACACAGTTTAATGATCCTATTTTCATTCTGGTTTGTGTGTGTGTGGTGAATATGGCGCTACCTGTCGTCTGTTAAAGGCAGCACTGCAGGAAGGCCCTGGATGGGACTCACTGGACAGTTAGCCACGCCATTCTTCTCCTCACTACTGACCGACAGAGTCCGTCCATTTTTCTCACTCTCACTGATCCTCTGCTTCAGCTGAGCAATCTCTCTCTCCATCCTGAGACATACATGAGAGAGGGAGGGGGTGAGTATCAGATACAGGAGCATTAAACATTAATAGTAATGTTCTAGTATTAAATGTTATGATTGGTGGTCATCAATAATGTGGACTATTGAAAGGATAGGCAAGTCAATACAAAGGACAGGGTGTAGTAATTCCCACTGCTCCTCCGCTCCATCACCTTGAGTTCCACCCTCTATTCTGCACCTGCTCTCAGCTGTAATCCAGAGGTCCCCCTTTGAAAACATACCCCTCTTAAATATGGTTAAATAATGGTTTGAGTGATGCCATAGAGGAACCACTTTAGGCTCTTCACACTCTCTATTCACGAACACTCACAAACACTCTTGTGGCTGAATGTAATCAATTCCTCACAGCAATGATCCTCCAAAATTTAGTAGAAAGCCTCTTTCCTGGACAGTAGAGACCGTTACTCAGGAGAAACTCTTTAATACCCTCGATTTCAGAAGAAACGATGAATAAGCAGGTGTCCCAATACTTTTGTCCATAAAGTGTAGAGAAATACAGAGAGAGATAGAGAGAGAGAAGCCCTGTCATACTAAGCTCCCCACCTCTCCTGGTCCAGTTCAGCCCCGAGCAGGGTGACGATGCTCCTCCGACGGCCGTCCTCCGCCTCGGGCTCCAGGCTGAGGCTCCTGCGGAAGGCGGAGTGTCTCCTCTCGAGCCGTGCCACCGCTCGCTCCAGAGCCTCCCTCTGCTGCTTCTCCTGCGTCTCCAGAATCTCCTGCTCCTTCCTCCGCACCTTCTCCTCCTGACGCGCCACGTTGGCCGTAAACTCGTACGTCTGCTGCAGCTGCTGGAGCTGCTCCGCGTTGGCGCTGTGCTGAGACAGGCGCTCCTCCTTCTCCTCCAGCTCCTTCTCGATCTGAAAAAGAGCCAGAGCCAGCTCAGATCAGTACGGTTTTCACAGCACGGCGTCTTTAACGGAGCTGAACGCCGATAATTTTCTCCTCACCTGATAAAGCGTCTCGTCCAGCTCCTTCTCCACCTGATCTGGACTGGGCTCGGCCCCCAGACTCCTGCCCCCTGCACCTCTAGCCCACATCCTGTCCAGCGCCTCCTCGGCCCTCTGGCGCTCCTCAGAGACGGCGGGGAGGTGGTTCTGACGCAGACAGAGCAGCTGCCGCTCTTTACACTGCAGCCTGTGTTCGGCCTGAGACAGTAGCGCCTCCTCCTGGAGCAGAGAGGAGGTGTCCTGAGCGCCGCGCTCCACCGCCTCATACACCTACAGGAGAGGAGACAGCAAAAATAACGTCTGAAATTCACCAAAACCTTCAGCGCTTCTGCAAAGCCAACCACACCGTCCTGCAAAAACATGACACGTGGGTGAACTCGACAGCACAGGACAGTCCTGCCAGGAAGCTGTTCTCTCAGTCGAGTTTATCTTTACACACTTGCATGGTCCCACAGGTGTGAAAAAATTAGGACACCCCCTGAAAACTAGGGAGCTGGCTTTTTCAGTTCCAATACTGATACATACATTTTGCATATCGGTCGATACCCGATACCATTGTTGAATTAATAAACCATATACCTCAGCATGCGGGAGAGACTTAAGACATCAGGATTGACTGAAACATTACTTTACTAACTTTGTAAAACAAAATCTAACAAATTAACACATAGATATAAATGTACTAAATTGCTATTTCTTTGTCACTAAAATAAACAAATTGTGCAGGACCCTGACACTGCATTCAAAGTCAAAATTCCAAAAAGGAGTCAAACTTCTTAAAATATATTAAAATAAATCAAACGTATCAGCCAAAGCTGAAAATAAGCAGCTTCACTTTGTCAAACACGCAAACAGTATCAATCAATCAAAAATTATTTTTTATCAATTGATTTTGAAAATCTTTTTTATTTTTAGCGTAAACAGTAATTCAGAACAAAATCTAGCAGCTGAACCTGAAACTAAATAAGTAACTTGGTCAAATATACAAGCAGTAATTAAATATTGTATGTAAACTATTTAAATATAATTAGAATTAGTAATTAAATATAACATGTAAACATTTAGAGCAGTCTCACACCAACCAATTAAACTGAAAGGATCGGTTTCATGGATCTGCCTAATTATCCGATAACCGATCCAGCTAATTTTGTTAATATCGGGACCGATATCCGATCCTAATATCGGATCAGTGCATCTCTAATGAAAACCTTGATATTTTTTAATATAAAGACGTGATCTTTGTGATTGATTTTCATGGGATATGAACAAAGAGGACAAATCTTCAGGTCAAGATTGACGAAGTAAGTAAAGTAATGTTTCAGTCAATCCTGATGCCTTAAGTCTCTCCCACATGGTGAGGTATACTATGGTTGATGAGGTTTATTAATTGACCATTCATCTGATCATCTGTCCAGAAGTCCTGGTCTTTGTCTAGACATTCCCTGGCAACCCTTTCTTTGCTCTCCTCCTCCCATGAAGATCAGACTGGTTTTGGCTCTTTCTAATGGTAGATGCTGTACTTCGTCTGATTTCTAAATGTTCTGAGATCTTTTTAAACCTCTTCTCAGACTCCTCTGGATCTCCAACCTTCTTTCTGAAGGCCTCAGAGAGCTCTCTGGATCTGGCCATGCTGGTGACCTTCTTCACCACTCACTTCACAAGGACAGTAAGCACAGGGGTCCCTCAAGGCTGTGTGCTGAGCCCCCTTCTGTACACGCTCTTCACATACGACTGTGTGGCCTCCCAGAACAACACCAGCATCATCAAATTTGCTGATGATACTACAGTCATTGGACTGATCACTGGTGGGGAAGAAACAGCGTACAGGAAGGAGGTGGCTGAGCTGGTGGCCTGGTGTCATGACAACAATCTTTCCTTGAATGCAGACAAGACCAAGGAAATGATTGTCGATCCAAGGAGGAAGCGAGAGCTGCACACACCCCTGTACATAGGGGAGACTGAGGTGGAGAGGGTGAAAACCTTCAAATTCCTTGGCATCCACATCAGTGAGGATCTCAGCTGGTCCCACAACACTCAGATCATCATCAGGAAGTCCCAGCAGAGACTGTACTTTCTGAGAAGGCTGAGAAAATTTGGCATGCCAGCCAAAATTCTCAGCACCTTCTACAGGAGTATGATTGAGAGTGTTCTTACCAGCTCCATCATCGTCTGGTATGGAAACTCTACTGCCCAGGACAGAAAGGCTCTCCAGCGTGTGATCAAAACCGCACAGTCCATCTCAGGAGCAGCCTTCCCCTCACTGCAGAACATCTACCATAACAGAGTCACCAGGAGAGCCCACAACATAATCAGGGACAGTACACACCCCCAGCACACACACTTCACACTTTTACCTTCAGGCAGACGCTACAGGAGTGTGAAGTCCAGGACCACAAGACTCACAAACAGTTTCTACTCACAGGCCATCAGGCTTGTGAACACCTCACGCACTACCTCTCCAACCCTTCCTATCTGAACTGGTTTTAAACTCTAATCTGATTTTAACTGCACCTTACACTCACTGTACTGCTGCTGTCAGAACACTGTTTACATTCGCTACTTGCACACTATTGTTTACATTTCTTACTTGCAACCTGCACTTTATAGCTGCTGCTCTTCATACTTGCTCATACTTGCACATAAAAGCACATGTAACTTTTATTTTTAATTTTTTAATTGTAAAAAGGGAAAAAGTTTACTTTAATTTTATTTACTTCAACTTATATTATTATACTTTATTTATTTTGTATATATTTTTTATTTTTTATTATTATTTATTAATTTCTTTTTTGTTATCTTTATCTATTGGTGAATGGAGGGACAGCAAAGTAAGAATTTCATTGTACAGCGTAACTTTCTGCTGTGCATATGACAATAAAACTCTTGAATCTTGAATCTTCAACTTCAATCAAGATTAGACCAGACTAAACGTCTGAGGTTTAAATCAGACAGACTCCTCCAGAATAATCCTCTCCAACCATGTTCTGATCATCTGCAGCTGATGTTCTGCTCCTGAGTCTGAAGCTTTTCCTACCTGTCTCTGTTTCTCTCTGTGCGTGTGCTGCATCAGGCTGATGGAGGCTCGTTCGTTGGCCACCTCCTTCTCCAGTCTCTCTCTCTGCTGAATCAGCCCCTCCTCCAGCGTCTCCAGCTCCTGCACCTGCTCCTGTTTGAACCTCCTGTAGCGCCCCCTGGTCCTCTTCAGCGCCTCCTCTCCTCCGTCCTCCTCCTCCTGTCCGTCCAGCCTGGCCTCCTTGGCCTTCAGCAGCTCCCCCCGGATCTCGGCCAGCGTGCGGCGTTCGTCCTGCAGCCGCCGCGCCTCGTCCTGAGACAGCAGAGCTGCTGCCTCCTCACTGCGCTCGCGCAGCTGCTCCTCCAGACGACCCACCAGAGAGAGCTGCTCCCGCTCCCGCTCCTCCAGACGCCTGCACATATAGAGCCGTTTAGGGCCATTTTTTAGGGCCTGTGAGTTTCTCGAAGTATTTCCCAGGCATTTATACTTGCACACTCACCTCCTCTCCAGCTGGATTTTAACCACCTGCTCCTCTCTTTCCCGTTTCAGCCGTTCCAGCTCCCTGAACAGCTCTGTCTGCTCTGCGTGCACCTCCTCGTCGTCATCCTCCTGCACCTCCAGAACCTCCAACACCTCGAGCACCTCCTCATCCATTAGAGGCTCTTCCAGCAGAGACTCCTCCAGCAGGGACTCCTCTAGATAATGTTTCTTCTGCTTGTGCTGCTCCTGTTCCTGCTGCTCCCGGTCACGCTCCTCCTAAAGTAAATCCATTACAAACAGAAATGCATGGAAATGTTGAGTGTTTTTAAAGATAGAGTTTGACACAGGATCATGGGAATTTCACATTTACTGCAGCAGTATTTTTTTACTTCTAGAACATTCAACACAATCAGGACCTTCATTCTGGAAACTGGTGGTTATTAGAGCCTCGTTCTGGAGACCGATGGTCATTAGAGTGCCAGTCTGGAGACTGGTGGTTATTAAAGCGCCAGTCTGGAGAACGGTGGTTATTAGAGCGCCAGTCTGGAGAACGGTGGTTATTAGAGCCTCATTCTGGAGACTGATGGTTATTAGAGCCTCCATCTACAGACCGATGGTTACAAGAGCCTCCATCTACAGACCGATGGTCACTAGAGCCTCGTTCTAGAGACCGATGGTCACAAGAGCCTCGTTCTAGAGACCGATGGTCATTAGAGCCTCGTTCTAGAGACCGATGGTCATTAGAGCCTCGTTCTAGAGACCGATGGTCATTAGAGCCTCGTTCTAGAGACCGATGGTCATTAGAGCCTCGTTCTAGAGACCGATGGTCATTAGAGCCTCGTTCTAGAGACCGATGGTCATTAGAGCCTCGTTCTAGAGACCGATGGTCATTAGAGCCTCGTTCTAGAGACCGATGGTCATTAGAGCCTCGTTCTAGAGACCGATGGTCATTAGAGCCTCGTTCTGGAGACCGATGGTCAATAGAGCGTCGTTCTGGAGACCGATGGTCAATAGAGCGTCATTCTGGAGACCGATGGTTATTAGAGCCCAATTCTGGAGACTGATGGTTATTAGAGCGTTCATCTGGAAACTGATTGTTAATAGAGACTGATGCTATGTTTTGTTCTTAGTTGTATACCTAACCAGTACTGTACATCTAAAATGTTCACCACACAAACCTGGAAGCGCTCTTTCTCTGCGATCAGATCCCTCATCCTGCTCTCGATATCCTGGCTGCGTCTGCGCAGACTCTCCTCCTGCCGGCGGATGCGGCGCTGCACCTGCTCAGACTCCTTCCTCTGAGACTCCACCTCCTGCTGCATTCGCTCCAGCTCGGCCTTCTCACTCTTCTGCTTCTCCTCCATCTCATTAATCAGACGCCTGATTAACAAAAAACAACAACAACACTGGTCACTATCCAGACTGCTGACGAATCCCTGCTAATTAATTAAGAGCATTTATTTGAATGATTATTATTCCCTATTGACATCAAAACCTTTTATGCTCCAGTTTCTCCAGCTCCTCCCGCTGCTGCCTCTCAAACTCCAGTCTGTAAAACACAGGAAGTTAATCTACACCATGCAAATATCAATCAGTCAAATCACACCCACTCTCTCACACTTTCTTCTGTTACTCAAAATCTATTCCCCAACACACAAAATCACATCTACACCTACACCGCACACACAGTCCTTAAAAGTTACAGTTATTGCAGGAAATAATTAAAGCTTGCCATCATTTCATATGGATATACAGCAAATGTTTGAGCTTCTTTGGTCAAATACCACTTTTTAATTATAAAATATAAAATATATAAAATATTATAAAATATTATTATATTTCTTTATATATTTTTGTGGAATTCATTCTTCCCCAATCGCACAATACTGCCAATGTCACTGTCTGCAACACAACCCCAAAACACCCACCCCCATGCTTCACAGTTGGCAATGTGTTTTTTCCATGAAATGCAGTTACATTTTCTCTCTAAATGAATCTTTTGCTGATTGTGGCCTATGAGCTCTACTATGACTTTCTCAATCCACAGCCCTTAATTATAAAGCTGGGCAATTAATGAAAAATGAATCAAAACCAATATTCAGAACCTCCTAGCAACATGTTTTCATTCATGTCGATTAATTAATTTTTTATTCTGTTAATACATTTCCCCCCACTGTGTTTGTGTGTTCATATGCTGTTCAATTCTAAACATACTACCACGTGGGGTTCAGAGTGTCTCAGTGGTCTAATGTGATATCACTATGGCCACTAGGGGTCGCAAGTTCGAATCCCGAGCCATGCCCTTTTGCCATCAGCAGCCGGAGTCCAAGAGAGCAGATTGGCCGAGCTCTCTCAGGATAACTCCCTCATCACTCTTAAGCGATGTTGGTCAGTGCAGGCGTCTGTAAGCTGGAGCTGGATGTCCAGGCTGCATTGGTGGCAGTGAGGAAAGAGGCGGTGGCTGGCTTTGCATGAATCAAAGGAGGCATGTATTAAATTCTTACCCTCAGGAGCATTGCTAGTGCTAGGGGGAGCTGAAAAAGGGGAAAAAATTGACAATAAAAAAAAACTAGCGTATGTAGTCACATGACTCCACCCAACCAGTCTGTGATATGAAAATAACAAGGAGGAACTCAAACTCCGAGCCAACAGAGCATCTCGAGCAGCTCGTATAATTTCCATTAATCATAATCAGGGTAAAAAGTTATCGTGATTTTTATTTGAGGCCATGTCGCTCTACTTTATTATTAATAAAAATGACTACATTGTTTATAATTTTTTTACTTCAAACTATTGTTTTTTTAAAACTTCTCTGCCCCATGAACTTTAGATACTGCGCTTGACTAGGCAAATAGTCTATGCATCGTTTAGTAATTACAAGAAAAGCAAAATGACCACAATAACTGTAGACTTCTAAGTCCTGATCACTTACACACACACACACACACACACACACACACACACACACCAAACTAATACAGGGAATGATCTGCGGCATACAAAGCAATGAGCAAGCACTGCAGCACCGTATGTGTGAACTAAGCAAGCATTAAAGTGGATGCAAAATTATATATAAAATCTCCCCAGACCAAAAAAATTAGCACCTGTGTTTTGGGTGGTGGTAACTTCAGGCTCCTGCAGATGGCGCTGCACGATTCTAATTGAGCTATAATTACCAGGAGAAGAGGTGGTACAGTGCAGTGAGAGTCGGAGTTGGATGTGTGGAAAATGGGTCACAAAGCAGATGCTAATGATTGGCTAAAAGGAGTGACTGCATTTGGGTGTGGCCAAAGACCACCATATAAAGGAAGTAGCTGAATCTACGGGTGTGTGGAAGCATACGGTCATACGGGTCTACCAGTATGACCGTATGCTTCCATACACCTGCAGATTCAGGTACTCCCACTGCAATCACACCTTTCTGCCAATCATTAACATCAACGGCTGCCCATCTGCTTAATCTATGAATCCAGTCACACACCCGCAGGTACTTATAGCCCAATCATCCCCCTGCAGCGCCATCTGCAGGAGCCTGAAGTCACTACCACCTAAAACAAGCAAGGTGACAATTCTTTTGTCTGGTGAGATTGTATATATATTACAGAACATGTTATATATAATATAAATATCATTATATAATATATATAACATCGCAGGTCAACATGCTCAAATCAAAAGTGATGTGTAAACATAAAAAGTGGCATCAATTAATCAAGTCAGAGATGAATGACAAACAAGTGGAGTGTCACGAGCACCAAAAACAAACAAGCAATGGAAAACGATCACGTGAAAGAAAACGATCACCACAACTGAGGTTAGACACTTTTTTGGGACTTGTTGGTCTACCTGAAAAAGACTGGCACCTTTTCTGTGAAGAGACTGCCAAAAAAAAAAGTGGAAATAAAGAGTTTCAGGCCTGTTCAACTGTTAGCATGACACGCTCATACACAAACTAATCCCAAACTCAAGGGATTTTCATGTTAGATTCACACATTGTAATGCCACACCCTATTAGGGACACACTGCAAAGGCTAACAGTCAAAAGCTCTTCCAAAAAATAAATAATAAAATAAATAAATTAATTAATATTATATATATAAATAAATCAAAATCAAATAAATTGTGTGATTGGATGTAGTTTGAGTCAGGAGTCATAATCCTCAGCCAATCCATGTTCTAATCAACTTTAGTCATAATTTAGTCTAATTCCCACACACTAGTTAGGACTCCCCCTATACTGCGGTGCAAACACTGCTGGGAAAGGTGAAGGCTAGCATGTGCTTCCTCCACCACTACCCCTCATCACTGTGCAGCTGAACACGCTCGGAGGAGAACACTAACCTCAGTTCTGTCAGCTGAATTAGTTTATAATATAATAGAACGTTACTAAAATGCTAAAATGCATAGAATTTATTTCCAAAATAAACAAATAAATAAATAATGATGATAAAAATAATAATACTAATATTAAACTGCTAATTTGTTTTTCGTTTTGGAACTTAAAAATGCTGAACCTCAGAATCTTTCAATAAAGAGTTACTGTTAAAGGGTTAGGTGTGGTAGAGAGTGGGTTTAAAGTAATAGTTTGGCACAAAATCAACCCCTCATGATTGATCACCGACCCCAGATGCAGTCGATCAGTCAAGACGTGCAATTTCTGAAGTAATGAGATGGTAAATGCAGTAGTAATTTTAGCTTATATGTTTAAAAAGTCTATAAGATCCATCATTTTACCAAACATTTTTTAAACTTGCTTACTCAGCTTTTCTGTAGTTTTTTTTTAAGTAAATAAATATGTGGTTGGTGTGGTGCAACGGATAACACCACAACCTACCAGTGAACTACCACACCACGTGGGAGAATGGGGTTCCAGGGCTGCGCTAATCCAATAAGAGTCATTGGGCAAGACTACACTACACACTTATCCCAGAAGTACTGGATCGGACATCATCCATCATTCCAGAGAACACAGTTCTTCCACTGCTCCACAGCTCAGTGCTGGGGGGCTTTATACCCCTCTAGCCCACGCCTGGCATTAGGCAGCATGGTGCCTAAAGGTTCATGTTTATCTGCCCCAGGCAGTCCCTCTCCAACACTACATTGGCCCTCCTCTGTAATACAAGTAACCTTGTAAGTCGTTCTGGATAAGAGCGTCAGCTAAATGCCATAAATGTAAATGTAAATAAAGAAATTTGTAATACACAGGTGAGATTGGTGACAATTAGGGCTGGGCAATATGACGATACTTTATCTCATCGTGATACATTTTGATACACAATGATACACAATAAGCTTTTCTGGGCATATGGAGGATGCTAATAGTGCTTAAAAACACTGATCAGCTGCAGGTTTCATTATTAACAGTGTAATTAGACTGGTTTAATTACATGAAGAGCAGCAGATGTTGAATATAAATCACTGGATTCAGTACAGGAGTGTCTGAATAGTAGTCTGTGATCACATGTATCGTGAAAAATGTCTTTAAATATTGTGATTATGTATTTTTACCATATCGCCCAACTGTGACCGTCCAAGTCCAGGGTTTGTAGCAACATTAGCCTAGCACCTCCGGGTTTAAACCAAAAATGTGGCAGATTGGCTGATCTGGGGTAAGTGATGAATCTGGTGAATTCGATGTTTTTCACTGAACTCTTCAGTCCTGGTTTGCAGAAGATCAGTATTTCCTGGCTAGGGCGAGGCCGCTGTTCTTCTAAAAAGTGACCAAACTAAAGGATAAATCTTCTGTTTTTAACTAATTCTGTATCTTTTACTTTACTTTCACTTAAAATGACTGTTTAATCCATGTGGTCGGTTCAGAGGTACTGTGACAGATGTAAAGGGTGCTCCCCACCCAGCTTTCATTCACTGTTAGCCACTTTAGCATAGCCAATCCACCCAGTCAAGAGAAAGCCTCATATCTGATGAGGTTTTCTTATGACAACATCGACATGTGGGTGAAGTGTCCCTTTAAATGCAGGGAGGGGTGGAGAAAACCAGGCGGGATGAGCGGTACCAGCAATGGCGTTGGAGAGCGTGGAGCGAGAGAAGGATGGAGAGAGGAGGGAGGACAAGACTCCTACGGAGGAAGAGAGGGAGGAGCGCTAAGGAGAAGGAGCAGGAGGAAAGGAAGGGGGAAGAGAAATCACCCATGCTGTCTCACACACACTCACACACACTCCGGTGCATACCCAGGGTTGTAGAGCATCACTGTGGAGAGGTTCTCACAGGACTTGGACAGATCAGTCATGGAGAGACTCAGCGAGCTCAGCAGACCACTCTGAAAACACACCCAGCAGAGGAGAGTCATTGGAGTCATTAGCTTTAGGTCACCGTTAGCCAGGTTAGCATATCCAGCTGATATTCCTTTTATTTAAAAGTAGTTAAGGCTGACGAGTGCAGCAGGTATATTCATCATGGATATGTGTACATGTGTGTGAGTGTGTTTAATTATATAAAAAAGGAAGGAAAATAATATTTAACAAAATAAAAAAGGAAAAAAGGAAAATAAATAAATAAATAAATAAATAAGAAAATTAAAAAGGAAAACAAAAAATTGAAAAAGTAAAACCAGATTTGAAAAAAACGGAAAAGATAAACAAAAACAAAGAAATGGGAAAAAAAGAGAAAATGAGAAGGGGGAGGCTAAAAATAAAACTGGAAAAAAGAAAGAGGCAAAACATGGAAGACACATTTATGAGAAAGAAAAAGAAAAGAAATGATAAGAGGAAAAACAAAAACAAAAAAAAACAAGAGACAAATTATAAGAAAGGAAAAAAAAAACACAAAAATTATGAAAAATGTCAGAAAGGAAAAAAAAAATGCAAAACTTGAGCAAACAAAAACAAAAAATGAGTAAACAGACAGACAGACAGACAGACTGACCTTCCTCTTCTCCCGCAGTTTAGCCGCCTCTTTGGGATGATTAAACCTGAACATGTTGGTTCTGCCTAGCAGGATTACAGCACCTGAACACAGGAGAACCACATTTAGCTCACAGTGCATCAGAAACACCCGTGTGTGTGACTGTAACCAACTGTACACCAGCAAGGTGGAGCTACAAGAGAGGGGTTTCCAATAAAGTGGCCAGTGTGTCACTACATAACTAACTGTACACCAGCAAGGTGAAGCTACAAGAGAGGGGTTTCCAATAAAGTGGCCAGTGAGTGTCACTAACTAACTAACTAACTACACCAGCAAGGTGGAGCTACAAGAAAAGGGTTTCCAATAAAGTGTCCAGTGTGTGTCTCTACATAACTAACTGTGCACCAGCAAGGTGGAGCTACAAGAGAGGGGTTTCCAATAAAGTGGCCAGTGAGTGTAGCTAACTAACTGTACACCAGCAAGGTGGAGCTACAAGAGAGGGGTTTCCAATAAAGTGGCCAGTGAGTGTTACTACATAACTAACTACACCAGCAAGGTGGAGCTACAAGAGAGGGGTTTCCAATAAAGTGGCCAGTGAGTGTTACTACATAACTAACTACACCAGCAAGGTGAAGCTACAAGAGACAGGGTAGTACTGAACGGACCTTGGTTGAGCTGGCAGGGTTCCGTGACCTGGACTCCATTAACAGAGCACTGAGCTTCATTCAGAGGAATCAGAGTCACCATCCCGTTCTGATTCTCGAACAGGCAGTGTTCACTCTCCAGACCCAGACCATGCAGCACTACGAGAGACACAGAGAGAGGCTCTTCTCAAATTACATACAATCAAATGAATTCCCCAGCAGCATCTGCCACATTACACAGCTCGTCTATCTTCTGGACCAGCCACACATGAGCCCGAGGTCTCCATGCCCAATGCTAAGGATCACCTCCAGAGATATAAAGCCCCCCTTCCCCCCCCTGCACTGAGCTGTGTATTGAATTTCAGCTAATACTTTTGGGATCGGGAGTCGGTGTGGCAGAACTACTCATCTAACATCAGTACCGGACCTCATTGATGCTCTGCTGTGGCTGAATGCAATCAAATCCTCACAGCAATGTCCCAACATTTGGGGTAAAGCCTTCTCAGAAGAACAGGCTGGTTCTGCAGAGTAAAGGGGCTCCTTATGAATGCTCACCAATGTCCTGCTCGTTGTAGGCGTCTTCACGACCTACGAACGTTCTCCCCTCCTGCAACAAGAGATCGGAATCAGGTCTTTCCCAACACTGCCGATACTTTCAGAGCTTCATAGAACACTACACACTGTCAAATTACAGCGTTACACTACATGTCCAAATGTTTGCGGACACCCCTTATAATGATTGTATTCTGCTTCTTCAAGTTGCACCTACTGTTGACACACTAATGCCAGGCGTGGGCTAGAGGGATATAAAGCCCCCCAGCACTGAGCTGTGGAGCAGTGGAATAACTGTGTTCTCTGGAATGATGGATGAAGTCCAATCCAGTACTTCTGGGATAAGTTGGGGAGCCAGAGTTTAGGCCCCCCAAAACTTTCCCTGATGGTCACTCCAACAAAAGCAGGCTAAAACCTTTTTTTAATACCCTTGATTTAGGAAGAAACAATAAATGAGCAGGTGTCCCAATACTTTTGTCCATCTGGTGCACAAACACCCATCAGGCCTCATTCTCTCTGGGCAGGCTGTTAGCGGTTGGACATGCACAGTTTAACAGTGACTGAGCTTCGGTGAGTCTGACCTTCAAGTGGTAGAGGATAATGCCCGTGCTGAGCAGGTCATCATCTATGCCAATTAGATGAGGAAGTTCAGAGTCCAAAACAACACCGATTCCCTCTTTTCTCAGAGCTAGAGTCTGCTCCTGCAACACACACACACACACACACACACACACACACACACACACACACACACACAGTTTATACAGTTGCTAAGCCAGACTGAATGCAGCTGTGGTCCAAAACATCTGTATTAAACATCTGTAATTTCCAACATATATATATATATATATATATATATATATATATATATATATATATATATATATATATATATATATTATCCACCCAGTTATTATATAGATATTATTATCAATTATCCACCCAGTACACATTCTCCACCCATTACATGCAATGTCCCCGTCGACTCCTCCAGCCAGCGCCTCCTTTTCCGAACTGCCACTAATGCAACGTCACCAGGCAACATCACTGTGTACCCAGAACTGCACTGGAGTGATGTGGGGAGAAAGGAGAAAGTGCCATATGCCACCCTCCCTGGAGAGAGCATGGCCAACTGTGCACGCTCAGGCTCCGGCTGCCGATGGCAAAGCGGCACGGCATGATTTTTTTTTTTCTCAAATCAAATCTGAGCCTCTTTCTTATTTGGCCCTAATTTAGACACAAATCTGACTCCTGAAAAATATCGCACTGAGAAATTGAACAGATCTGAATATTTATAAAACCACAAGAGGAAATTTAATGTCTGAGCCAAGTCGGCTAAAGTCACCAATCACAATTCTGAATGCAACTGTGGTGCAAATATACTGCTCGTACCTTGAGGATGTTCTGCGTTTCGTTCCATTTGTTCGTCCACTCTTTGGTCAGTTCCAGCACCTAACAAAGCAAAAAAAAAAAAAAAAAAAAAAAAAGACATAAAAACTCCAGGAATGTGCTTCTGGCAGGAGAGCTCATTAAGCTGTGCTGTGCTGGAGATGAAGGGGCTTACCCTGGCCTCGTTCTGGTGCAGTTTCTCCTCCATACTCAGAGCCGTGGGCGAGTCCAGCAGCGCTATCTGAGACCAAATAGCAAAGCTTACTTCACAGTGCAGCCACATCACACAGACGGGCATCATCAACCTCCACCATGTTTAACACATGAGCCTGCTGTACTAAGGGACAGTCTGATCTGGCCATGTTGGTCAGCTGCTCCACTTGTAAATGATTCAGTGGACAGAAACATCTGATTTCTAACAGATCATTTTAAACCTCTTCCCAGACTCCTCGGCATCTCCACCCTTCTTTCTGAAGGCCTCAGAGAGCTCTCTGGATCTGGCCATGCTGGTGATCATCTTCACCCCTCACTTCAACTTCAATCAAGATCAGACCAGACTAAACGTCTGAGGTTTAGATCAGACAGACTCCTCCAGAATAATCCTCTCCAACCATGTTCTGATCATCTGCAGCTGATTCTACATTCTACACATCTGAAGGAGTAATAAATATACATATGTGGAGGAGGTCTGAACTTTTTCCTCACAGGAAAATGACATTTCTATAAATTCCATTTTATAAATGACAAGGCATTTCTTCAGTGGTGTGAGTTTAGTTACATTAGCCCATCTCTCAGTGTTAATCAGATGAAGATCAGACCTCCAGATCTTTAAATATGTTCAAAAAGACAAAGGTTTTCATGCATTTTAAGAACTGGACCTGGTTTCCCTGCACCAGCAGGGCTTTAAGACGAGCGATTTCAGCCCTCAGCTCGCGGATCAGCCGCACGTTGGCGTCCTCGTTGATCGTGGGTTTGTTGATGATGTTTTTGGCACGGTTGGCGTAGCGCAGCGTGCTCAGGGTTTCACCATAGTTCACATCCGCAGGAGAGATGGCTGAGGACACAGAGAGCAAAGGTGTCACTTTGTTGTTGTTGTTTTTTTTACTGGAATAACAATGGCTTTGTTGCCACGAACATTTCATGGTTATAAGAAAAAAAACAAAACATGAATTAACTTAATATTATGTAAACATTTCATGACAGATTAACTAAAATGTTGATGATTCCAATAAAATGTGGATAAAATAAAATAATATCCTTAAAAGTTGCCTTTTTCTTTTCTTAAAATAGAAAACAATACAAAAAAGGTACCATATTAGCAATACAAGACACATGGTTGCAAAAACTTGAAAACAGAGGTTAAATCATTTTAATATTTATATGAATCATTTTAAATCTGATTTTTGACAAATAATGTTTTAATAATAATAATAACAACAATTATATTATATTTTTGTTATACATATATACATATATTTTTTTGTTGTTGTTGTCGTTGTTGTTTTGTTTTGTTTTTTTTTGTACAAAGCAGACGAGGGGATTATACACTATTTATTTATTTATTCTATTTCAAATATCACCAAACACAAACACTTCACCAGTGGTGATTTGTTGGCAATGCTGGGTTGCAGCTACTGACTTGCGATCATGATGGTTTTGGAGTTTCCACCCAGGCTGTCTTTGAGGAGCCACGTCAGGACAGAGTCTCTGTACGGGACAAACACCTGCTTCTTCTTCAGCTGACTGTTCCCTCCCATCTGAGACATATCGGCTGGACAGATAGGCAGGGAGACAGGTGGACAAACGCACAGAGATAAAGAGAAAGGTACAGATATAGAGACGGACAGAGAGACAGATAGAGAAGCAGATCCATAAGCCGGTGATTTCTAATACATATTTTTATTTCCCCATCCAGAATCGACTCTCTCAGTACCTAAGGCCGATATGACGTTGCCGAGGGTAACCAGGCTCTTGTTGATATTGCCCCCTTCTTTGAGGCGGACGCCCGTTGCTCCTGTAGCGTCAGCCCTCTCACTCCCCGCCAGGTCCACCAGGTGAATTTTACTGACCGTCTCACACGGCATCTCCGCATCAAACTTGGCCTGGAAGGGGAAGAAGAGACCGGAACATTAGCTGAATGAGCAAAACCGTGACGCTGCAGCTGTGCAAATCACAGTAAGAATCGTAATCGGGCAGAGTTCGTTACCTGCGTGAAGTTGATGGTGAAGATGGCGTGCGAGCGGCTGCTGGCGTCGTTCATGCCGGTGCTGGCCGTGGTGCGGTTGATGTTTCCTGCCTCCATCAGCTCCTCCACATCTGTGTAGTTCTGTACCAGGTGCTTGGACAGGTCTGAGGAGACAAAGCACACCCTTACTAAATTCTCAGAGCTGCCTAAACACAACGGTGGGCTGGATATGGGCTGCCCAGCTTAACAACATACAGAACTAGAAAGCTTGCCTTTATGAAAATGCTCACTTTGGAGAGCCAGGGCGGTAAATGATGAGCCCAGAGCCTTACCTTCCACATAAGGGCCGTCTTTGGGGTGTTCGCGGACACGCAGGTTAAACGTCTTCGCCAGCTTCCTCCTCAGCAGATCGCGCACACGTTCATTATAAATCTCCAAATAACTGACGAACACACACACACACACACACAAAACAACATTAGCTTAGCTTCTACCACAGGGCTCTCCAAAAGCCCTCAGGCCTCGGACCATTACCTGACTTCTGTGCGAAAGGAAGCTTCGTCTCGGCGGGTCATTCCAGATATCCGAGTGAACAAGCCTTCACAGATCCGAGGAATTAACCCCACGTCTCCCTACGACACACAAGACACACACAGGGGTAGAAGATACTCAGAGGGAGATGGACTGAGTAACAGTCACATTCCTACAGAAAGTCATGGTGGGGGCATTAGAACATCTCCAAAGTTCTCCTCATGGAGTCTAGTACTATTCAGAGTTCTCCTGGGTGGGTTGTCCAGAAAAAGATCCACAGAAGATCTCACCTACGTTCCTGCATCTGTTCTAATGGGATCCGGAGCTTCCACAGTAAAAGCTCATGGCTGAGAGACATGCTTTTAAAGACTAGAGACACTTAGTCTTACAGGGTTCCCCATCATGGTGTAGGACTTCCCCGATCCAGTCTGTCCATAAGCGAAGATGCAGGCATTATAGCCCTCGAATGCTGCCCTCAGAACGTCCGAGCCCAGGTCCCTGAACACCTGAAAAACAGCGACATGCATAAAATATAGTGTTGAACTTTGAAACTGCAGCTCTAAAAGCTGCGGCACCAACCCTGCTGAACCTGCCCGGGGTTTGTTCCAACCCTAATCTGACACGCAATATTAACATGAGCCTGAATATCGTTATGAGCAGGATTAAGGGTAACGGATTAGGGATGAAATTGAACTAATGTGAGGATGGAAGATGTCCAGGAGCAGAGCCGGCCACTCACAGTGGCACTGTGACCTTCCAAATAAAGGTTATTTTAGTTTGTTTACCAAAAGAACTGAAGCCAACTGAGCAAGACTGAACGGTGAAGAGCTCTCTACATCAGTTTGAAGTCACATGATCGCTGAATGATCTACCAAACATCAGGACCATAAAGTAATGGCACAAGCCCTCAGGCTTTCACCAGAGCACAGGGATGGCGTTGTGTACTAAACACACAGACATGCCTGTAAAACAGCAGCGGTGCCACACCTTCAAACTACCTTTCACAAACATGCTCAGTGTGTACCGTAAGCTAACACAGACTGAATGGACAAAAGACAAAAGTAATGGGACACCTGCTCCTTTATTGTTTCTTCTGAAATCTCCTTGTTGGAGGACTCTGTGTGAAAAAGGTGGCGAAGATTCTAGAACAGTGTGACCAAGGTAGGAAAGATTCTAGAACAGTGTGACCAAGGTGGAGAAGATTCTAGAACACTGTAAGTAAGGTGGAGAAGATTCTAGAACAATATGAACAAGGAGAAGATACTAGAAGAGCGTGACCAAGGTGGAGAAGATTCTAGAACACTGTAAGTAAGGTGGAGAAGATTCTAGAACATTATGAACAAGGAGAAGATACTAGAAGAGCGTGACCAAGGTGGAGAGGATTCTAGATGAGCACAAACATGAGAAGAAGACTGTACAACAGTGTGACCAAGGTGGAGAAGATTACGGTCAGCTTGTTCTGACAGGAGCTGAATCTGGAGATGAGGCTCTAAAAGCTCTCAACCTGAACCAGTGGCTCCAGAGGTGAGTCTGAGGAGCACTGTCCTGAATTCACAGTGAAACAGGATCACTGCCACTTACCCCAACCCAAAAAGTACGAGTCTAAAGGGTAAGCTGATTCAGGCACCAAAGCTGATTAAACCATCACACACCCAGTGCTTCAGCTGCCGACCCAGAACCTGAAAACTCAAGCATTTCCTTCATCACGTCCACCATCGGGCAGAGAGCCACCTCTGACGGAGAGGCACACACCCACCCGGAGCTAAACCCGACGACCAGCTGAAAGAACAGCTTTGATTAAGCGGTTCCCTCTCGCACACTCTTAAAACTGAAGGTGCTACTAAGGGTTCCTCGAGCGATGCCTCAGAAGAACCATATTTGTGGACGCCATAGAGATGTGCGACACACGTGGTTCTTTATGGAACCAGCGGTAGCTAGCTCTTCTACGGAATCGCTTATAAACCCATTCCTTTGCGTCTACTTATCCGTAACACACGTCTGTGCGTTAGCTAAAGGTCAGGTGACTTTGTAAAATGGGACAGTTCTTTAATAGGTCAGTGCTGCGCAGCCTGATTGGTCATTTTAGCATTAGAACCCCAGACAATGGGCTTTTATACTCAGATATCCAGAGATTAGATGAGGAAAAGCTGGTCCTGGTAAATTTGGTCCCCAGGAAGTTACACCATTTTTTCCTTATCCCAAACACACCGACCATCCATAACATCCGCAGAAGATTCAAGAACAAGATAAACATCAGGAGAACAGGGTGGAGAAGATTCTAGAACCCTGTGGCCAAGGTGGGTTCTAGGAGTATTAATAAGGTGGAGAAGATTATAGAGCCCTGTGGCCAAGGTAAAAAAGATTCTAGAACAGGGTGACCAGGGTGGAAAAGGTTCTAGAACAGGATGAACAAGGTGGAGAAGGTTCTAGAACAGGATGAACAAGGTGGAGAAGATTATAGAACCCTGTGGCCAAGGTGGAGAAGGTTCTAGAACAGGATGACAAATGTGTAGAAGATTCTAGAAACCTGTGGCCAAGGAGGAGAAGGTTCTAGAACAGGATGACCAAGGAGGAGAAGGTTCTAGAACAGGATGACCAAGGAGGAGAAGGTTCTAGAACAGGATGACCAAGGAGGAGAAGGTTCTAGAACAGGATGACCAAGGCGGAGAACATTCTAGCACAGGATAAACAAGATGATTCCACAAATCTGATACCTAGAAAATTACATCATTTTCTCCCTATCCCAAACAGTCAGAAGGTGCCTGTGAAAGGTTATATTAGACACCAAGTGTACAGGGAGTCCTGGGATGCAGATCATTAAATCTTCAGGTTTTCCGAACATTTCTGAAACGTGACCGTCCTGGAACCTCTTTAAAAAGATACAGGACGTCCTTAAAACGTTCTACGTTCTTTGGGTTATAGGCTAGTCAGATCTGTGGAGATGAATCATATCAGATCTAGCACCAACATCTCCAACACCTCACCTTCTCTTGAGAAACGAAGCGCATGCTAGAGCGGTCGCCTGAGTCGTAGGAAAAATCGTACGTGAACGTCTTGGTTCTTTCTCTTACAGTGTCTCCAGTCAAACCATCTGGAATCTGGAACGAAAAAGAGAAACAATCAGTAATCAATGACTTTCTGAATGTAGCAGTAGTGCACTGTGCTTTTATACAGATGCTACCTATGCTAACTATCTGGTCAGCTATCAGCAGCGATCAGCAGACAAAAGCATATTATTTCATATTATTCCACCCCCCCACCCCCCCCACACACACACACACACACCCCACCCCCCTCTGATCTTTGATGGTTCATTTCTCCTAGCTGCTGGATTTAGTTTAGCAAATACAGCAATAATGTAGTGTAACTAACTAGCGTAATTAGCTGTCAGTGACATTTTTTGAAGAGAGCGACCAATGAGATCAGTTCTAGGAGGCGATTCTAGAAGAGCGCGACCAATGAGATCAGTTCTAGGAGGTGATTCTAGAAGAGAGCGACCAATGAGATCAGTTCTAGGAGGCGATTCTAGAAGAGAGCGATCAATGAGATCAGTTCTAGGAGACGATTCTAGAAGAGCGCGACCAATGAGATCAGTTCTAGGAGGCGATTCTAGAAGAGCGCGACCAATGAGATCAGTTCTAGGAGACGATTCTAGAAGAGAGCGACCAATGAGATCAGTTCTAGGAGACGATTCTAGAAGAGCGCGACCAATGAGATCAGTTCTAGGAGACGATTCTAGAAGAGCGCGACCAATGAGATCAGTTCTAGGAGACGATTCTAGAAGAGCGCGAGCAATGAGATCAGTTCTAGGAGACGATTCTAGCTCTAGAAGCGATTCTAGCTCTAGAAGAGCGCAATGAGATCAGTTCTAGGATACAATTCTAGAACAGTGTGAACAATGAGATCAGTTCTAGGAGGCGATTCCAGAACAGCGTGAACTAGGCAGTGACGATCATTCTAGACTAACAGCTAAATGCAACACAGCCAATACAGCAATAAAGTGTAATTAGCGGTCAGTGATTGTTCGCATTTTTTTGTGTTTAACCAGTTAAAATTAAACTCAAACTGGAAAAAAAACAAAGATACTACAGATTTCTGCTTTTATAATACCTGAATTTCAGTCATTATTATTTTATCTACACATTAGAGTTTTAAATATGATGCTAAGTAGCGCTGCTAGCGTTTCCTACACCACAGTTAGTCACATCACGAAAAAGTTCCCAAGAAAAAGTCCATTAAAACTTACTTTTAAATTTGTGATGGTGGTTTTGTTCCCCTCCATCTCAATGATGCTTTGGGCAGATAACTCCTTTTCACTAAACAGAAGAGACAGAGATCGTCTTCAGTTGAGGGGACAGGAACTAGCTAGTGCAACTGATTGGACAAGAGCACCATTTCTTTGCAGATGTCCTCTAGTGCAGAGACATTCTTGGGTCGTCTTGCTGTCAAAACCCCTCGGCGGTCATTACAAACATCAGGGCAAGGCCAAAGTTTCCAGAGAACACCTAGATGGAGACCAGGACATCTGGGACAAAGTGCTTTGGACAGATGACTCTTCTTCTCTTTGTCTCAACCTTGTCTCGTCTCTTTCTGACGGAAGACGCTGTACTTTAAGCTGGTCAGACCTACCTGAAGGTCCTGTGATGACCTTTTAGGACCGCTGGAGACTTCTTTGTGTACTTTGTGGTCTGATCTGGGGCTGAACTTGCTGGGGACAGTCTGATCTGGACATGTTGACAAGTGTTTGACTTCTGAGATCCTTTTAAATGCTTAACCAGAATGACCAGCTAGTCCCATCAAACTCCACGCTGGTCAACCTGCATCACCAGCTGTCTGGATGACCAGCGTTTCCACCACACTGACCATCAAAGACCAGCTTGGACCATCTTCCAGCAGATCCTGAGCTGGACTTAACATCGGTCCAGGCTCAGGGTCTGCTGGTAGCTGCTTTGAGATGGTCTAATCTGGTCTGTGATGGTCAAGAAGGTTGAAGAGCTGGTTGAGAAGATACCCTATACTGGTGAGCAAGCTGGTCTCTCCTAGCTGCTGGGTTTAGAGGGGGGGAGAACCAGTGCGTGGCAGGTGGATACTCAATGGGCAGCATTTGTGGTGGAAGCCCAGGAGAACCCACCTAGCAGCTCTTACCGTGTGTTCATGGGCCGGACCCTCACGGCCACTCGTACGGAGGCCATCCTCGTATCTCCAGTAACTCCCTGGCACACACCGGGTTTTCACTTTCAGAGCCCGCAGAGAGAACCTACAGGACCGTCCGGCTGCATCTACACCAACACCGGTACACACACTCCGCAGTCACGTGGAGAAGGCTGGACCCTGCAGGACCCTCATAGCGCCGTTAGTTCAGAGAGTGGAGGAGGAGGAGGAGGAAGAGGAGGAGGAGGAAGAGGATGGACAGAGAAGTCAAACTCGGAGGAGAGAGGAGAGCCTTTCCTCGCTGTCTGTTTACTTCTGATTTTAAAGCGCCTCCCTCACGCCTCCGTTATTATTATACACACTCTACCGCCCCCTGCTGCACCGGAGGGGGTGTGCAATAACACTAAGGGGCCCGGCTCCAATCTGGAGGTAGCTGCCTTGCTGCCTTGCTGCCTACGCGGCCTCACAAGTGTTCACTGTAAAAATCACGAAGGCAAAAGTGCTATGAGCGTTTATTCTTGACCATATATATATATATATATATATATATATATATATATATGCAAATGAACTTATCTCTGATTGGCTGTATTCATTTAGGGTGCATCCAGACCCAGTCTAGACTGAAACCCTAGTCTCGGAGTCTCAGAGTCCTGCCTACGTAGGGAGCATTTCCTACAATTCAGACACACCCACATATCCTTAAGGAGTTATGCAAATGACCTTAGCTCTGATTGGCTGTATTCATTTAGGGTGCATCCAGACCCAGTTTAGACTGAAACCCTAGTCTCGGAGTCTCAGAGTCCTGCCTACATAGGGAGCATTTCCTACAATTCAGACACAACCCACATATCCTTAAGGAGTTATGCAAATGACCTTAGCTCTGATTGGCTGTATTCATTTATTGTGCATTCAGACCCAGTCTAGACTGTCTGGACTGAAACCATAGTCTCTGAGTCTCAGAGTCCTGCCTACATATCCTCAAGGAGCTATGCAAATGACCTTATCTCTGATTGGCTAGCAGTCTAGACACTAGTGAACAGGCTAGACTAGCCTAGCCTATCCTGTGCTTGTGTGCTGAACAGGATATGGGCACTCGTGACGTCATAAAACCTGTAAATCTGAGAGTTTGCAAATATTTATTTTTGTGTATATCATGTTTGCATGTACATATAATGGGTGGGTAGATGCTTTGATGAAGCACCTGAAAATAATAGTTATCAGCCATAATATTAAAACCACGGACAGTTAAATAACATTGGATGTCCTGGTTTCAGTGGCAGTTGTGATGGATGGAGCTACATATTAGGCAGCGAGTGAACAGTCAGAAGGTGATGTTGGTGCTAGAAGCAGGAAGAATGGGTCAGAACATCTCCAGAACATCAGGTAAGGTCGGTCTTGTGGAGTGTTCCCAGTACGCAGTGGTCTGTATCTACCTACCAAAATTGCTCTGAGGAAGGACAACCAAGTCATGGGCATCAAGGAAGGCTCACTGATGCTTATAGAGGCCCGACCTTGCAAATTACAGGACTTACTGGATCTTCTGCTAACGTCTTGGTGGCAGAAACCACAGGACCCCTTTAGAGGCCTTGTGGAGACCATGCCTCGACAGGTCAGAGCTGGAGGGGGGGGGGGGTTGAGATATGACAGTGACATACTCGCTTGCGTCCAGTAGGGGGCGACACTGGTTTAAACAAAACATACACAGTGTGTTGAAGGAATAGAAAAGGTTGTTGACATGACATGGCATTTTTACTACTACTACTACTAATAATAATAATAATAATAATAATAATAATAAATATGATTAATATTGCTATGTAATGTATGTAATATATATTACTATTTTATGTATATAAAATGCACTAAATTGTTAAAAATCTTATTATTTATTTCTTTTTTTTCAGTTTTGAGCTAAATTCCACAATTGTCGTATGGTGTGACTGTCTCAATTTTTCTGAATTAAAAATAATAATAATACAAATAAAAAAAAATTTTTTTACCCTTAGCATAATTTTTACAAGCATTTAATTTAGTAAATTACAAGACTTGATTAATTTCCTAACGCATATAGTTCTTCAAAATTATTCTTTAGAAAAAACAACACACTTTCCTCTAACGAAAATAGCAATAGCTATCCAACAACACACTGACTGCAAACTAAATATGTCTAATATTATATATTCTAATATATACAGTTATATATTAATATTACTTACAGTCTTTACTGTCCAGTTAAATCGTTTTAAACAATTTTCCAATATATATACATATCGTTTGCGCAAAAAAAAAGTTAAAAAGTTGTTGCACCTTGTTAAACTACATTTCCCATGATGCTTCGCGGGTAGTTGCGTCTCCGGCGCCTGTAGGTGACGTATAATGATCTGCGCGGTAAAATACACGCTGAATGGTGACCGCGTTTTAACGTCAGCGGAGTTTTGGTTGTTTTTTTCAGGTTTTGGAAGCTGCTGGAGAAAATGTTCAGCACCCCCCGAGGGACCCCCGGGTCAGGGCGCCGGCAGGTGTCGAGGACCGGCGGTAGGAAGAGTGTGAGCGGAGCCGGTCTGCTGTTTTCCCCCAGGAGGACTCCACTCGCAGCGGGGTAGCTAACTAACTGATGCGCGCCTCACTGTGATCCCATAAACCACAACACTGAGCGATGACCCTCAATAGATGCACAGCAGCCAGTATTACAGCTGGTAAAAGCTACACACACCGATCTGCCACAATATTAAAACCACTGGCAGGTAAATAGCTTTGGAGGTTCTGGTTTCAGTGGCAGGTTTAATGGATGGGATCTGCATGTAAGGCAGCTAGTGGACAGTCAGTTCTTGAGGGTGATGCTGGTGTTAAAAGCAGGAACAAATTGGCAAGAATGAGAATCTGAAACAGTTTGAGAAGAGCCAGATTGTGATGTTCTGGATACCTGGGTCAGTACCTCCCAACCCACCCATCCACCTACCTCCCCACCTACCCTACCCTACCTACCCACCCATCCTCCCACCCAACCCACCTACCTACCTACCTACCCAACCCACATACCTACCTACCTACCTACCTACCCACCCACCCACCTGCCTACCCACCCAACCAACCAACCAACCACCCACCCACCTACCTACCTACCTAACCTACCTACCCAACCCACCCACCTACCTACCTACCAACCTACCCACCCACCTACCTACCTCCCCACCCACTTACCCAACCTACCTACCTACCCAACCTACCTACCTCCCCACCCACTTACCCAACCTACCTACCTACCCAACCACCCACCTACCTACCCAACCTACCTACCCAACCCACCTACCTACCTACCCAACCTACCCACCTACCCTACCCACCCACCTACCTAACTACCTACCCATCTATCGAAAGTGCTCTAAGATAGGACAACCTCAGTATTTAGGTAAGGACAATCAAGTCATGGGCATCAAGGAAGGCTCACTGATGCTTATAGAGGCCCGACCTTGCAAATTACTGGACTTACTGGATCATCTGCTAAAGTCTTGGTGACAGAAACCACAGGACCCCTTTAGAGGCCTTGTGGAGACCATGCCTCGACAGGTCAGAGCTGTCTTGGTGGCACGAGGTGGACCTATACAATGTTAGAAACTTTTCTTAATGAAAGCACATTAAGGCTCAGGGCTTTAGAGGTGAATTGCAAAGGTACAGGTGTAGATGTGTGGATTTTACACAGTGCTGTTAGGGGGGTTTTGAGATATGACAGTGACATACTCGCTTGTGTGCAGTAGGGGGCGACACTGGCTCAAACAAAACATACACAGTGTGTTGAAGGCAGGTGGCTTTAATGCTGTGGCTGATTGGTGTAATTTAATTTGATATGATATGATATGATGATGTACCATAAGACCGCTGATATGAACCAACTCTGCTTTAGCTGAAGGCTGTTGACCTGCTTGTGTTTTGGAATGGCTTGTTTCCTGCAGGAGAGGGACTCCCACTCGGGTTCAGAACTATGCCACGGTGGACTCGGTTCATTTCGACGTGCAAACGTTTGGATCTTCTCTGCCGGTTAAAGTGATGGAGGCACTCACCATGGCAGAAGGTAGGAGCTCCTCAATGGATGATTACTCAGTTTACTCCCCTGGGTAAGTCATTAATGTGGTTGGCCAATCACTTGAGGGAATGTTCACCACTGTTCCAAGTTTCCTCCATTGTGATTCAATGGCGAGGGCCGGTAAATCGTCGGAGCTGTGATGTTATTCGCAATAACACATGCCCTTGAGTGTTTTATTGCTTTTCTACAACAGTTTTAACAAAATATACACAACAAAATCAACAAAAAGCCCTGAATTTCATACCAAATAGGCTTTAATACTGTCCTTTTATTATTATTTTTTTTTTTTTTGGTTGGCCAATCACTTGTGGGAATGTTCACCCCTGTTCCAAGTTTCCTCCGTTTGTGGTTCAGAGTCCCAGAGTCTTAGCAATGGCTTTATAACCCTTTCCAGACGTCTATTTTTTAATTCTTTAGAACGGGCCATCATGTGCTGCTTTTTGAGACCTTCTGAGAAGAAACTGGCAAGCCGACAAACACTTTTTCACAGGACCGTATAGTCCTGATTGGTGTAGTGTAGTAGGTAACATCAACACCCTCTGGAATGCAGATGTATTTCCAACAGGCCCAGCTGGTCTTCAGTCATGTTTCTGGTCATGTTAGTGAATAATAAACACACCTGGAGGGCTTCAGGTAAATTATGGTGCATGATGGTAATTGGTTGTGTGTTTTGACCCCATAGCGGATGATCAGATTTCTGTGAAGGTGGAGGAATCTGGCTGGGCCTGGATGGTATGTGGAGAGAGACTGATCATCTGGAAGATCTGCCAGACTCCAGTAGCCAAGGTATGCTGAGATGAACACACAGGAGAAGCCACAAGTTGTGGTATTGTGTATTGTTACACCACACTGGGTCGTTGTGACCTGACCTCCTCACTCAAATCCTGTACGTATTCATGCAGACTGAAAAAAGTAGTTCCTCCTTGCAGAAATCGAATAATGAAATGAGGGCAATTGGCAGCTAGTAATCCCTGTAGGAGTGTGTGAGAGTATAATTTAGGGGCAGACCTAAATAGCATCTTGCATTGAAGTTCCTAATTAAGCAATAGAACACGAGAGGGAGTGTGTTTTGCCAATTACATCACGACTGTGATTTGGTATGGGGCACAAGACGAGGGCGAGGGCCGGTAAATAGACGGAGCTGCGACATCCTTGAGTGTTTTATTGCTTTTCTATGACAGTTTTAACAAAATATACACAAGAAAATGAACAAAAAAGCCCTGAATTTCATACCGAATAGGCTTTAATACTGTCAGATCCTTCCGCCAAAAAGTAGTTCCACAACAGTTGTGTTATTGCTATACAACGATAACGCCAAAACACCACAGTCGACCAAGTGGTTGGTTAAGGTATCTGTTAAACCCTGTACGCAGTTCAAGATAACTGACCATAAGACTATAAGGTTCACTCTCTGTGGTCCGGATAGAGCCAGAGCGCTGTCCAAGTTTAGCCAGAGACGTCCTAAATGAGGACACCGGTCACTGGTTGACCTCAATGGCGTATGTATGTTCTGGGTAAAGTAAAAACAATGCTGTTATTTGCGTTAGAACACATCTCAACCAATCAGATTGTGAGAATATATATTCTGATGTATTGTTGCTTAGCAACCAGTACTCTGTGGAGTATTACAGGTAATAAGTTAAACCAATCCGACTATGTGGGTGGAGCTAACTGTTGTAAAAGAATACCCTAACAATCACACCCCTTCCCCCCTTTTCTCTCTTTGTCCCTGTAGCTGTCTGTGTGTAAGGACCTCCAGTTGGCCCCCAGTGAGTACGCATACAGCGCTGACCTCATCTCCATCAGCTCCTCTAGCCCTCTGGAGTCTGCCTCTGTACAGGTACACCACCACTCCACCGAAACCCTGCAGCCTCTTCTCAGACATACTGATTGGGAGAACAGCGGTCACCTGTCCGACTGTCCCTCTGCAGAAATCTCCTGCCCAAATTGAACGTTCCTCATTCAGCTGATAAGGAACTTCTGAAGGCAGTGTGTTCTAGTTTATTTGCGTAGACCTTAGAGATTACCTACAGTTGTACAAATAATAAATAACTGTCTGATGCAAGTCAGCCAGTTCTCAGCAGATATCGGGCTAGGGTTGTATATAGTGGCCAGTAGTGGTCCGTTAGGGTTGGAGCTGCAGTCTGCAGGAAGATGGATCTCCAGGAGCAGGGCTGAAGGCCACTTATTGGTTATTCAGCCACATCTTAAACCTTTCTCATTTACATTTTCAGCTACAGTTCTGGAGAAACACACTGATCTGAATCAATGCTGCCGTTTTTACTTTCTATTTTCTTGTCTTGTCTTCTCGTATATGCAACAGTCCGTCTATGTGCTAGCGGTGTCTCCAGAAGGTTCCGCACGGTTCTGGCCGAGCCTGGCTCACGAGGGCACCTACACAGAAACCCCTACTGACCTGGGAGGGCACCTATGTAACTATGTCACTACCGTCAGGGTGAGGCCAGTGTCTGAGATCATATCCTTCATTTAAGATAATATTTATTTATTTATTTTTAACATCATATCTGTGTATTTTAAACTTCAGACAGACTCCTGACGGCCTTTCTGCTCTCTTTCTTACTATTTTCTCCTCTGTTCCTCTTCTTCTGCCCCCCCCTTCATCCATCTCAGGGTGGTAGTTTCATCGTATCCTCGTTACGTGGTCAGCTGCTCCGTGTGAGTTCGGATGGTTCCGGCAAGCTCCTCCAGAGGGCGCTGCAGCAGGGGCAAGGAATGCTCTCAGGAATTGGCCGCCGTGTCTCCAGCCTGTTCGGAATCCGCGGCCCTCCAGCCGACACATTGGTAAGGATCACGTAGCGTCGCCTGTTTGCATTGGTGCTGCAAATTAACCCCAGAACCCTTAGTGGCTCCCCTAGCGCTAGCAATGCTCCCGACACTAGGAGTGTAAGGAATTGACACATGTATAAAGCCAGACACCACCTCTTTTAAAACGGCATCGGCAGGCAGCCAACATGCTCAGTGGAAGGCGCATGGCGCATCAGCTGACAGGCGCCTGTGATGGCCAAAATTGCTTTAAAGTGATGAGGGGAGACAGCGCCATCTACCTACCGGGAGAGAGCATGGTGCTTGTGCTCTCTCTGCCTCCAGCTGCTGATGGCAAAGTGGCATGGCTCATGATTCGTCCTCGCCACCCCCGGGCCATAGTGGCAGAGCATCAGGCCGCTAAAACAGAGCCACCCTAAAAGTGTTCAAAGGCACCTCCCCCTGCCTCCTCGGCCATGTATGGATAGGAAAGATAGCTGTAAAAATGACCTGTTTTGAAATTATCATGGTTGTGACTTTCTGACGCAGCTAACAGTTGTCTCACTCTCCCCCTGTCAGGTGCACAGTGTGTTGTGGGTGGGCGACTCAGGTTGTCTCTACACCCTCAGTACGTGTGGGCTGAACAAGTGGGACGTCAGGGACAATATGGAGGTTCAGGTCCTGAGCTGGAACGCCTGCCCGAGTATCTCCGACAGCATCGCAGACGCCATCTGGGTAAGTCAGGATTCCAGACTCGTTGTGGTGGTCTCTGTGTAACATCACCAATACAAGAGTAATTACTGAGTAATACATTCACCTGAAGCATGCCAAATCATAGCAGGTCTGCTGTGTTTTCGTTTCCAGGGCTCAGAGAGCAACTACGCTGAAATGAAGGAGGGGGTGAACGTCGCTTATCTGGACATGCAGCCCAGCCAGTGAGTAACACTGCGCTCATTTAAAGGAACAGCTTAAACTGTTGAGCTCAAACTAATGATAAATGAATGCTGTACACCAGCAAGGTGGAGCCATGAGAGAGGGGTTTCCAATAAAGTGGCCAGGGTAGGTAGCTAACTGTACACCAGGAAGGTGGCGCTACAAGAGAGGGGTGGCCAATATGTGTAACTAGCTAACTAGGTAAAGCTGCAAGAGAGGGGTTTCCAATAAAGTGGCCAGTAAGTGTAGCTTACTAACTGTACACCAGCAAGGTTGAGCTGCAAGAGAGGGGTTTCCAATAAAGTGGCCAGGGTAGGTAGCTAACTGTACACCAGGAAGGTGGCGCTACAAGAGAGGGGTGGCCAATATGTGTAACTAGCTAACTAGGTAAAGCTACAAGAGAGGGGTTTCCAATAAAGGGGCCAGTAAGTGTAGCTTACTAACTGTACACCAGCAAGGTTGAGCTGCAAGAGAGGGGTTTCCAATAAAGTGGCCAGGGTAGGTAGCTAACTGTATGCCACGAAGGTGGAGCTACAAAAGAAGGGTGGCCAATGTGTGTAGCTAGCGAACTGTACATCAGCAAGGTAAAGCTACAAGAGAGGGGTTTCCAATAAAGTGGCCAATGTGTGTAACTAGCAAACTGTACATCAGCAAGGTAAAGCTACAAGAGAGGGGTTTCCAATAAAGTGGCCACTTAGTGTAACTGTGCACCGGCAAGTTGGAGGTGGTTTGATGTTGAAGGGTTGTGGTGCTGTATTCCCTCAGTGCTGGTTTGGTGGTGTTGGCTGCAGCGTGGCACCCTGCTGATACTCCGTGCCTGGCCTACTTCTGCCTGGTTACGCTTCCAGACACCGCTGGACCTGCCTCAGACGAACTCTCCGTAGAGGTCACCAAGTACAACCCACCTTTTCAGGTAAGGTCTGAGCGACCACTGCTTGGCTTAGTCTAGACTTTTAATGAGTTCTGTGGTCAAGACCATAGTTTGTCCTTTTCCTGCAGTTAGTTTGACAGAAGTGGAGTGAGGTAATGCTCAGACTCTCAGTGCTCGGCTCATTTTGAGGAACAGCTTGATGGAATTAATGATGAATATGAAGAGGGTCTGGCAGGTGTTGATGTCGGGAGGAATGGTCCTTTCAAAAACCTTGTTATCTTAATAACCTTTCTTATTCTCTGCATCATCAGAACGAGGAGGAGCTTCATAAGACTCGGCTGGTGCTGCCCCGGATGACCAGTCCTGCAGCGTACCTCTATAACGAAGAGCTGGTGTTCGCTTGCACCACCGGCACCGGCCGCAGCGGACTTCCTGAGGAAAAACTCTCCTTCAGCTCCCCCGGTACGAATCAGAGATGACTAATGTTTAGAAATCGTCTCAGAATGATTTAACTTATACAACTTAATTACAAGACAATTACAAAGTCTTTTTAATTAACCCTTGATTTCAGTGGAAACTATATATGAGCAGGTGTCCCAATACTTTTCGCCATTTTTTGGCCTAAATTCAAACTTATTATGTTTGAAATGTGGGTTTACTGTAGTGTTTGTTGGTGTTGCAAAATGCAAAAGCAGCCTGTTTTATGTTCATCGTAGTTGACTCCGCCCATTCTGCATATAGCAGTGTAGCCCCGCCCATTCGGTCATTGCTCTGCAGCTAGACCTTGCCATGCTAGCCATAAACACAACTGGACGTCCCTTCTCATTGGCTGTGATCTAGCAGATAGTAGCTTGTGGCCTGTCTCTTGTTTTTCCACTCGACCCTAAACATCGTTCCTTCTCCCTTGCAGGAGATCGCATCCGTGGCGGTGGTGTGTGTGCCAACCTGCCCGTGTTTTTCTCCCAGAATAACGGCCTGGTGGCTGTGGTGGCCAGAGAGAGCGCCTCCATTCTGCCGGAGAACATGGAGGAGTCCCTCTGCACCTCAGTGGCAGGGCCTGGACCTGAGGTACAGATTCGTATGACGGGAAGAGGGCCGGGGGGGGTAGACTGAAATACAGGCTAGAGGAGGTTGAAGGTGAAGGGGGTCTGTTTTGGTTTTCTGCAGGGAACCCCGCTGGAGACGCCCCCCAAAGCGGACACAGTCGCACAAGAGGACAAAACCAAACTGCTGAAACAAGCCTTCCTTCAGTTCTGCAGGTGAGCAGCTCGGCCTGTGTACACCTAAGCCTTATATTGGTAAGGGCTGCTGAGGGAGGGTGAGGTTCCTGTACTTGTCTGGCCACTGAGGGACACGGACATCAGTGGACGCACAGCCCATGAACTTCCTCTAACTGAATTTAAATGTGGGAGCAAGGGAGGAATTGCGGCGTTACCAAGCCTACCAATGAGGTGTTGCGGTCTGGGTCACATTTCTGGGGAGGTACACAGGCTTTGGCGTAGATTCGACACTTCGTACATGTACATTCACACCAGCAGAGGCTTTAGTCGTCACTTCTAGTGATCCAGACCACCGGTCACTCATCGCCTGTGGATGTTTTCTAAAGCGTGCTCATACTGACCCCAAAAAGCACCAAGACCGGGCTGTAACTGTATGGGCTGTAACTGTAATGGAACGTATGCAATCAAATCTCACATCACGCATTGGTCAGATCAGTGTTCTCTCTGAAAAAATCCTAGAGGCAAATCGCTGGTGTAAATGGTATAAATTCCATCGCGCTCTGAGAAGGCAACTGGTGATTGGCGGTTGCTGCCAAGGGTTTGTGGTAAACGTGACGCCGCCGTTCTGCCTAGATGCACTAAACTACCGAAGTCCGGACCGAGCACGGACCAGTGTCAGGAGCTCCGGACCGGCAATGGCAGATTCCAGCAGTATTTCTCTTCCATTTCTAGTAGGAACAAATGCAGTATTTGGACTAAAGTATTGGGACACCTGCTTTTTCATTGTTTCTTCTGTAATTAAGGGTGTTAAAAAGAGCTGATCCTGCATTTGTTGGAGTAACTGTCTCTACTGTCCAGGGAAGAAGGCTTTTTAGAAGATTTTGCAGGGAGCATCGCTGTGAGGATGCATTGTTTGCATTCAAGAGCATTAGTGAGGTCAAGATGTAGGATAATCCTTACCCATCCCCAACTCATCCCAAAAGCATTGGATGGAGCACCATCCGTCATTCCAGAGAACACCATTCTTCCACAGCTCAATGCTGGGGCTTTCGCATGGTGCCAGTAATAGTGCAAAGGTGGGGCTTAGTGAGTGCAGGCAAGGTAGAAGGCAGCAAACCCCCTCTATTTTATCAGACACAAGCTAAATTTTCAGCCTCTAGGGGGCGCACAAGCCAGGGAGAGTGCCAGCATAAAGTGGTTACTGTTGCACGATGCTATGATTTCTGTCGTTTCTCTCTGCAGACATGATCTGATCGGTGCTCAGAACATGACTGATGAACTCTTCCCCGCTGATGGAGAAGCAGGAGCAGGGGAGCTGGATGCCGTGGTGACCCAGATCGACCTCGACCTGGTGGACGATTATCCCGCTTCTGATCCTCGCTGGGCCGAGTCTGTCCCTGATGGTGAGCGAGAGAGAGAGAGAGAGATAGCGTATGAGGTGTTGAGCTGGTGCTACGAGGCTAATGTTGGCTAATATACCTGGTGGAGGTGTTTTCAGTAATGTCTAATAGACTTGGTCATGTGCTTTCTGATGGACTGCTGCATGACGAGTGCTGTTTCCAGCATGTTCAGACGTTCCTCAGTCATCTGCATGTACAGAGCTGCAGATTTTGGTTCTAAAATGATGAATTCTACTCGTTCCTCAGAAAACGCAGGGTTCACTCTGACCTCCCTGATCCTGCTGCACCAGCTGGAGGACAAAATGAAGGCTCATCACTGCTTCATGGACTTCTTGCTGCAGGTCAGTTTCCACAGACATCTCACAATAAGCTAGACTATATGGACAAAAGTATTGGGACACCTGCTCTTTCATTGCTTCTTCTGAAATCAAGGGTATTAAAAACAGTTGATCCTGCTTTTGTTGGAGTAACAAAGTCTCTACTGACCAGAGAAGAAGGCTTTCTACTACATTGTGGAGGATGGAGCATTGCTATGAGGATTTGATTGCATTCAGCGACAAGAGTGTTAGTTAGAGTGAGGTCAGGATGTTGGATGATGATCACCACCCCACCTCATCATCCCCAACTTATCCCAGAAGTATTGGATGGAGCTCCACCATCCATCATTCCAGAGAACACAGTTCTTCCACAGCTTCTCAGTGCTGGGGGGCTTTATACCCCTCTAGCCCACGCCTGGCATTAGTCAGCATGGTGCCAATACGTTCATGATGTTCATTTGCTCCAGTACTTCTCTACAGGGACTAGACAAGCTGTGTGTGCATTTGTACATCTATGTCAGCAATTGGTGCTTCTATAGGTAGCTGAATGCTTTCATTAGAAGGGGCGTCCACAAACTTTTGGCTTTTTTAGTTTTTATGAACCCAGTGAACCCTGCAAGTCCACCCAACCCCCAAATTTAATAACTTTAATAACTTTACTGGTATTGCTGGTTCTGGTAAACATGGATTGATCACTGGCTTTAGATGTGGTCAGTCAGCAAAGACCCGTTTGATGTCTGAGCTGTATTTCTTATTTGCGTATTTGCTTTGACTAAAGCAAGTCATACTGTGCCAAACTAATGATGATCTGGATGCATAAGGGGGTTCAGATGCGATTGTGGGTGTTTATTTGCAGAGATTGGTGACAATCTTAAGTTCAGTGTTTATTAGCAACTCATTATTAATAATTAGTCATTTTAAAATTTATAATTGTTGTGAAAGTTCTGCTAGTCAGGACATGGATGTTCAAAATAAAGACAATGACTAGAATATCAATATTGGACATTGGATCAGAACATTACCAGCAACGAATGAATGGAAGTTAATGCAATTCGAATGTTGGTTCGGGTCCTTGTTCCACTTTACCTCTCTCCTGTCAATCACCCTGATCCTGACCCCTCCCTCCTGCTCCCAGACTGGACTCCTGGACCGCCTGTCCTCTGTCTCCGTGCGCTCGTCTCCCATGGCGACGCGGCTGTTGCTGTGTGAGCACGCGGAGAAGCTGACGGCGGCCGTTGTTCTGAAGAACCATCACGCCAAGCAGCCCGAGCTGGTGAACTCCGCCATCCTCACAGCCCTGAAGAAGAGCGGCACTGACGTGCCGTCCAGCCTCACGCCCGCCGACGTCTTCTTCAGAGAGGTACAACACCGCTCTCCCCTTCGCTCACATAATTTCAGAGATTTTCAGGTCTCCGCTCTGCTTTGCGTCAGTGTGTTTCAGTACGATATAGTAATATACATTTATATCACACACAGTCACTGCCATGCAAAACCTCACATCTCCAAAACAGCAGCTTTACAGGTGGAGATAAAAACCTTCTGAACTTTTAATGGAAGTTAAAGTGATCTTTGACACAGTGGCATAGAGGCGACCTCTCAGACACTTCACTTAGCATAAAGAAATGCTTCTGTGTGTTTGTAGGTGTCTCAGATCTCCTCAATCTTCGAGTGTTTGCTGGACGAGGAGGAGAAGTGTTTGAAGAACAATCCGGTGGGCTCAGTGAAGTGGGCCGAGGTCGTGCTAAACGTCAACATCATCGTCAAGGTGAGGCGTTGTCTCCTCTCCTTTACAGTTCACTCATTCACCCTACCATTCTGTTATATGGGGGACCTACACCTGGACACCCGTCAGCCATTAGAGAATACAGAGATTAGTGTTAAGAATGATGAGTGGAGTAACTGCTGTCGTCTTTATCTTGTTCAGGACATGCTACAAGCAGCTGCTCAATACAGAGAGACCAGGGCCTCCCTTTACAGAGCAGCGGAGAACACCTCCCCAGAACCAGAATACATTCCATGGACAGGTACCGCACACACACACGGTTCAAAATCTGAGAGACGTAGAACTGGCCTGTAGCGCATAGCATTTCCAGGATTAAAGCAACATTATGAAGTTATTGCACCTTAAAATATCAGCTGCAGACTGAGGTAGAAGCTCTGCTGCCTGTAATTGCCCGCTCCGGGCCGGAACGCTGCTTCTGCGCTGTGGAACTGACTTTGCTGAAGCTGCAGGAGGAGAACCTCTCTCCAGAACTGCTGTGTAACGCTGTGTAACCAAGTCATATTAATGTAAAATCCAATAGAATTACTCTACGGCCTCAGCCCACATGCTTCTCTACCTTCAGATGCTGCTTGTCCAGCTTGTCCAGAAATGCACATGTACATCTGTCCATGAGGGGGCGCTCAAAGCATGATTTATTATTTTTTTAATGCTCTGCTGTGGTGGTAAAGTGAATTACACTCCCCAGCTGTATACCAGTCTTCGCATAATGCTGCTCAGAAACGCACACGAGCTTCATAAAAAAAGAAATCCTAAAACAATATATGTACGTAATTATGAATGTTCATGGATGCTTTCCTCTGTCTTCCCTCTGTAGCCTCAGGTGGAGTTGGTGGGGTGCGCATGGTCATCACGAGGCAGCATGAGGTCATTCTGCGCACAGTTTACCCTCATGCTGACTCTAGCCTCCGTAGCACGCTCAACGAGCAGCTGGTGGCGCTGTTGGACTCGTTGCTGGGCGGCTACGTGGCCCAGCTCACTTCATTGCGTCGCCCAGGTCAGCAGGAGCGCTACGATGCGCTGGAGATGGAGTACACACAGCGCCGCTCGGAGCTGCTCACCCCACTGTGTGAGTTATTGAGTGCTAGTCTCCTTCTCCTCCCCCCGGTCATCCAATCCAGCCTTTTCGGGCCTGATGTCAGCTCGATACTGGTACCAGTTCCGTATCTGACTAGTGCTTGTATGACTGATGTTTTAAGTCAAAATCGCTAAAATGTGAAGGACAGGGGGTCCATCAGAACCAGGCTTGGAAACCGCTGATCTAGGCTGAGAAGGGCACTGTGGAGTGCAACCATTTTTGGATAGACAATGGATAAAGTCTAATGTCCACAAATCTTTTGATTGGATGCGTAGCAATGGAGCTTTTACTGAATGCCCTCCCCTTGGAACGACATAAGAAGACCCTGGGCCTTCTTATGTCTAGATACATTCACGAGACAAATACACTAGAAACCCTCCAACCAGCCACATGGGCTACCACAGCACCCGCCACACCCTAGCGACCACCTCAGATACCATAGCACTAGCACACTGATGCAATTTGCAGAATTCTTCACCCCAAATTAAGTCAATCAGTAAAAACACGAGGCTAATGTGGCTAACATACACCAAATAGCAGCGCACACACTGCTGGTATTCGTCACAGACACTCCTCAAACCATATGGAGGTGTTCAGTAATCTTAATCTCTGATATTTTACAGATTTACTTATTTCTAATAATTGTAGTTTTTATTGTGTGTGTGTGTGTGTGTGTGTGTGTGTGTAATCAGTGGAGCTGGGTCAGTATCAGTGGGTGGCGGCGTTAGCTGAGAAGTTCTGTGATTTTGACATCCTGGTGCAGATGTGTGAACAGACAGACAACCAGAGCCGCCTGCAGCACTACATGACCAAATTCGCTGACCAGGTAAGTAAATGCACATCCGCTACACCACACCTCCATCACGTTTATCAAGCTGCAAAGAAACTGGGAATTCTGTCCTGTAGCTCTGGCTGCTGTTGATTCTTTATTGAAAGAGGGAAAACGCTTCTATTTTGCTGATAATGGGGTAATATTTTGCATGCTAATTGGACTCCAATTAGCTTAGAAGTGTCATTTTAGTACATGTGTGTATGTAAAGAATTGTACCCCCTCGACCCCCACCCCCCTTTTTTTATTTTATTTTTTTGGAACACCCATTATTTTATTTCTTTATTTATTATCATAATTTTTTTCTTTCTTTTATTTATTTTTATTATTATTATTATTATTATTATTATTATTATTCCATTTTCTTCACTTTTTCCTCCTCCCCCTGAAAAAATTGACACCATCCACTGATTGTGGATTCAGGCTTTTATACAGCTTTTTGATTGGACGCCTAGCAGTGTGCACCCTTCTTGCGTCGCAATGACGTACATTCACAAGTAACACCCAACCAACCACTGTGGGCTACCACAGCGACTATCTCAGACACCATAGCAACCACTTAAATTACCATAGCAGTCACCTGTCGAATGATTCAGTGCGACCCCAGTGAACATGTAGATACTGCCTAGAAGGTCACCCATCCTCATTCATTGCGTGAGGACTGTATTGATGTTGTGCCTGTTCCCTGTAGAACTTCGCAGACTTCCTGTTCCGCTGGTACATGGAGAAAGGGAAGCGGGGGAAGCTGCTATCTCAGCCGGTCGCACAGCACCAGCAGCTGGCCAGCTTTCTGCAGGCCCACCAGCACCTCAGCTGGCTCCATCACATCCACATACAGGACTTCCAGAGTGTAAGATACACACATCACTATTACCACGTTTCTTACTGACCAGAGAAGCAGCTGTTCAGTCTAATTTTCACAGAGGAATAAACTTCTCTAATGTCCTCTATGGCTCCCCCTGCAGGCCCACCGCACCCTGTACAGTCAGGCCAACACGGAGACCCGATACTTCAGCAAGAAGAAAACCCTGCTGGCCCTCAGCAAGCTCACGGCTCTGGCCTCAGACATGCCGGAAGCGCTGCAGCACAAACAGCTTGACGGTCAGTTGGTCAAACTGTCTGACGCACAGCAGCTGTGGGGTGTTTTGGTTCAAGGGCCTGGTGACGTGTGTGTGTGAGTGTGAGTGAGGGGGTGTAAACACTATTTTGGATCACAACATTTTAAAGTCACCAGTTTAGTTCTCTCCTACTTTTTCCCTTTACATGCTGTTTCATACACTCACGTATTTTGTCGTGTGTTTTGATTATGTGGTTTAATGGTGTTGAGGCTTTAAAAAAAAATTTAAACATTTACTGCACATTATCACAGTTTTCAGTTTTTAATATCACTGTTTAATGATATTAAGCAACCATATACAACTTACAAGAAATTGTTTTTGAAAAATTAATTAATAAAAAATATGAACCACTCTCAAATTTAAAAATAAAAATATACTATTATTTTTATTATGATTATTTAAATATATATATATATATATATATATATATATATATATATATATATAATTTTACATTTCAGATGTATTTATACAGTGATTTTTAATTTGAATGTTTTCAAATGATTATATATTTTAAATATATATATTATGAAATATGTATATTAAAGATTTTATTTTAATTTATTGAACCAGTGATTAATCTGTTAATTTTCTTAACAGATGACTTTTTAATCAGGTGAACACAATAAAAACCACCTTTAAACTGTAGCCTAATTTTTATTTGACTAATTTTGTTTTAGTTGGTGTTTGTTGTTGATCGTGGTGTTGAAGGTGGGGGTCTCGTGTGATTAAAGCCAGATCCAGCTTTTTCATACAGTCTTCTAAGTGAATGATCTCCATGGTTATTATAAGCTAAACCATAACAACCCTAATAAGTGTGTGTGTGTGTGTGTGTGTGTGTGTGTGTGTGTGTGTGTGTGTGTGTAGATATTGTGGAGCAGGAGCGGTTCCTGCTTCATCAGGAAACTCTACCCAAACAGCTGCTGGAGGAGAAACAACAGAACCCTGACACCATGCCTTTACTGAGCGCACACAACCTTATTAATGTAAGACCACACACACACACACACACACACACACACACACACAATGTCAGCAGGGGCCATTCAGATCTCATACAGTGGTTACATACAGTGAGTCCAAGAAGTATTTGATCCCTTGCTGATTTTCTTTGTTTGCCCACTAATAAAGACACTATCCTTCTGCACTTTTAATGGTAGATATATTCTAACATGGAGAGACAGAATATCAAGACAAAAATCCAGAATATAATTTTAAAGAATATATTTTAATTCATTTGTATTTCAATGAGGAAAATAAGTATTTGATCCCTCTTGCCAAACACACTCAATACTTAGTGGCAAAGCCTTTGTTTGCAAGCACAGCGGTGAGACGTTTGTTGTAGTTAACCACAAGTTTAGCACACACACCAGGGGGAATTTTGGCCCACTCTTCTTTGCAGATCCTCTCTAAATCATGAAGGTTGGTGGGCTGTCGCTTGGCAACTCTGACCTTCAGCTCCCTCCATAGATTTTCGATCGGATTGAGGTCTGGCGACTGGCTGGGCCACTCCATGACCTTAATGTGATTTTTCTTGAGCCAATCCTTTGTTGCCTTTGCTGTATGTTTAGGGTCGTTATCATGTTGGAAGACCCAACCACGGCCCATTTTCAGATCCCTGGCAGAGGGGAGGAGGTTGTCCCTCAGGATTGTGCGGTACATGGCTCCATCCATCTTCCCAGTGATGCGGTGAAGTAGCCCTGTACCCTTGGCAGAGAAACACCCCCAAAACATTATGCTTCCACCTCCATGCTTGACGGTGGGCACAGTGTTCTTGGGGTCATAGGCAGCATTTTTCTTCCTCCACACATGGCGGGTGGAGTTGAGGCCAAAAAGTTCAATTTTGGTCTCGTCTGACCACAAAACCTTCTCCCAATAACTTGGTTCATCTTTCAAATGATCATTGGCATACTTGAGGCGCGCCTCCACATGTGCTCTCTTCAGCAGGGGTACCTTTCGGGCACTGCAGGATGTGAATCCATTGTTGCGCAAAGTGTTGCCAATTGTTTCCTTGCAAACTGTGGTCCCAGCTGCCTTCAGGTCATTTGCTAACTCCTGCCGAGTGGTTGCAGGACGATTTCTGACTGTTCTCAGCATCATTGCCACCCCACGAGGCGAAATCTTCTTTGGAGCACCGGGCCGAGGTCTGTTGATTGTCATGTTATACTCTTTAAACTTTCTGATAATTGCACCAATAGTTGTTACTTTCACATCCAACACCTTACTAATCTTTTTGTAGCCCATTCCAGCTTTGTGAAGGTCAACAATTCTGACTCTGAGGTCCTGTGACAGCTCTTTGGTTTTACCCATGTTGGAGACTTGAAATCTGTGTGATCTGTCTGATTCTGTGGACAGGTGTTTTTCACACAAGTGATTAGTGAGAACAGGTGGCTTCAGGTCAGGTAACAAGTTGATTGGGAGTGTCTAACTGGTCTGTAAAAGCCAGAACTGCTAATGAATACTAAGGGATCAAATACTTATTTCACTCCATGAAATACAAATCAATTAATATATATTCCTTAGATTTATTTTCTGGATTTTCTTTTTAATATTCTGTCTCTCCATGTAAGAATACATCTACCATTAAAAGTATAGAATGATCATGTCTTTATTAGTGGGCCAACGAAGAAAATCAGCAAGGGATCAAATACTTCTTGGACTCACTGTATGTACAGTAATTGTCTGTCTCTCTCTCTCTCTCTCTCTCTCTCTCTCTTTCTGCAGTTGTATATATGTGATGAAAACCGCGGGGCGAACGAGTATGACTTCAAGAAAGCTCTGGATCTGCTGGAGTACTTAGATGAGGTACTAATACACAACATGTGTACATCACTCTGATCTAGAACATCCACCTCTTTATACTGTTATGGACTGTATAATAGATTCTTCCATTATTGAGACTGTTCTAGACTGTCCAACTGTTCTACATTTGTCTTCTCTTCTTCAGTACTCTAGAACACCCTCCCCTCATTTACACAGTTCTGAGATGTTCTCCCTTTATTCAAATTGTTCTAGACCACCCCTTGTTCATACTGCTCTAGAACATGTTCCTACATTCAGTGCTCTAGAAGATTCCCATTCAAACTGTTCTAGAGTGTTTTCTTGTGTTCAGTGTTCTAGATTAAACTCCCCTCATTAAGACAGAACCGTTTTAGATGTTCTAGAACAGTACCAAATGGACATTCTTAAACTCTGCACTTTCAGTGTTCTGGAATACACTCCCCTCATTTACAGTTTTAGCCGGTTCCCCTTCATTCAAACTGTTCTAGAACATCCACCTCTTCATACAGTTTTTAAACCATCTCAAGTTTAGCGTTCTAGAATACACTCCTTATATTAACAGTTCTAGAATGTCCACTTCATACTGGTGTAGACTGTTCCCACGTTCAGCGATTATTTACAGTTTTGGAATGTTCTCCCTTCATTCAAACTAGTCTAGAACATCCAACTTATCATACAGTTCTAGTTCTAGAATACTCCCCCATTAAAACTGTTCTAGAATGTCCACTTCATACTGCTGTAGACTGTTCCCATGTTCAGCATTCTAGAACACTTATTTACAGGTTTAGAAGGTTCTCTCTTCATTAAAACAAGTTCTAGATTGTCCACTTCATGCTGTTGTAGACTGTTCCCACGTTCAGCGCTCTAGAACACACTCCCCTCATTTACAGTTTTGGAATGTTCTCCCTTTATTCAAACTAGTCTAGAACATCCAACTTATCATACAGATCTCAAATGTTCTAGACTTCTAGTTCTAGAATAGTCTCCCCTAAAAACTGTTCTAGATTGTCCACATGCTGTTGCAGACTGTTCCCGCATTCAGTGTTCTAGAATACACTCCCCTCATTTACAGTTTTAGTAACTGTTCTAGAACATCCACCTTTTCATACTGTTCTAAAATATTTTCTCACATTCAGCGCTCTAGAACACTCATTTACAGTTTTCAAAGGTTCTCTCTTTCATTCAGACTGTTCTAGAGCATCCACCTCTTCATACAGATCTAAAATGTTCTCGCATTCACTGTTCTAGACCACACCCTCCTTCTTCTCTTCATCCAGGCTGTTCTAGAATGTTCTTACTTCATCATTCATCCTGGTTTTGTGTCTGTGTCTGTGTCTCTCTCTGTGTGTGTGTGTGTGTGTGTGTGTGTGTGTGTGTGTGTGTGTCTGTGTCTGTGTCTGTGTGTGTACAGGAGGATGCTGTTGACACTGAGGCTCTGAAGCGAGAGATTTTCAGTAAAGCGCTGAAGAAAGACTGGAAGGAGAAGTAAGAAAGCTCTGGTATTCCTCTCCGGTTCTGAGCAGCGCTGGGTTTGACTGACTGCTGATGGCTGTGTTGTTTTATTGGTTTACAGCTGGTCA